>NC_055958.1:1061524-1078829 GCF_018492685.1 Alosa sapidissima | reverse complement strand
AAAGGCCATAGCCGCACATAAAGAGTGCTGGCCCACCTAGACGCAGGCACACTGCTGCTCACAGACACTGGGAGACTAAACACTCCGGCAAAACATCAAGACAAGAAAGAAAAATGGAATAAAGAGAAATAGAAAGAAATACAGAAGCGTCTTCATGAGGAGTTTTAGTCGGCGCACGTGAAGCTGTCAGCAGAAAATGGCTCATCGATTGGTATTCTGAGGCGGCACTCTTTGAGTCTCCCGTTGCCGCCGCCACTGCTGCATGAGTCTCCGCAGACGGGAGAGAGCAGGAGACGCGGGGGGGGGGGAGAGCAGGAGACGCGGGGGGGAGAGCAGGAGACGCGGGGGGGGGAGAGCAGGAGACGCGGGGGGGGGGGAGAGCAGGAGACGCGGGGGGGGGGGGAGCAGGAGACGCGGGGGGAATGGCAATGAAGATCGCTGCGCTGCGCTGCTGTGATGTGGCAGCTCAATCTGAACTGACCCAACCCGAGGTGATCCCGCTCGGCCCTGCCCCGTCACTACTGCCTTGATGGGATGCGGGTGGCCTGCGTCTTCTCCTCCTCTGTCACCATCACACACACACACATACATCTCGTGGTATCACACACACACAGATATATCACACATGCCATCACACACACACACACAAACACACATACATCTCATGGTATCACACACTCACACACACACACACACACACACATACAGTAGACACATTGTCAAGATCGTTTTCCAAAGCATTATGCATCTGTTTGCATTAACGATGGCAATTACAACGGGTGTGCGGGCTGGATTTAGGGTAGCTTAGAGGAACTCTCACTATACATCTCACATACACACACACCCCTCACATACACACCTCCATACACACGCACACACCCACACATACATACGCACGCACACACACATCACATACACACACTGTGGGTGAGAGAGATATAACATCCACCTTCTGTCAAGATGATGGATGGGGGGCCCCCTAATTAAGGTCAGAGGTCAAATTATAAATTCGCTGATTCAGGGGGGCGTTACCTTCCAGATCATTCTTGATCACGTGAGGTAGGCGTATCTTATGACGTCATGATGGGGAGGTCTTATTTTCTGCAGGCGTGTCTTATGACATCATACAAAGGGGCGGGACCGTTCTTGTTTTTCTGGAACTTTCAGCAACATCGGCGTAACTTTGCTTTGTGCCTTGAAACCGTAAAAAGTGTAGAGTTTTTTTGTAAAAATGTATAAAAGAAGTAATTTTTTTAGTTTTTAAAATGTATAAGAAGTTTTTAAAATGTATTATTGAAAAATAAAAAGAAATTAAAATAAAAGTCTGTAAAGCACAACCAGAGAGTGTGTGAGAGGGACAACCGTGTTGAACAGTTAACTTTTGTTGCCGGGGGCCTGTGCGGCGTGCGTGGCTTGCGAGGGCTCTGAACTCGGGGGGAGCTTGGGATTCCTTAGGATTCCTTAGGATTACCCGGACCTAGTAGCGGGCAGAGGCAGGCAGGCAGGCAGGCAGACAGACAGAGTCCCTGGGATGGGACTCTGCGCGCGCGAGAGAGAGAGAGAGAGCCTGAAGTCTGGAGCTCTTAGTCGCACGTCTTCTCCCTCCGACGGTTTGGCTGAAAGTGACTGAAAAAGCGGGAAGGATTAGGGGGCGTGATCAAACAAATGGGGAGGAATCAAAAATGCCTGTGGGCCGGGCTAGAGGCTGACTGTACAGGCACAGCAGGGGGTAGAGGTTGACCTTGCACATGCACATGTATGTTGCAAACGTAGGGGCATTCCTTAACCATCGAGTCACGCTACGTCATCAAGCACGAGGTTCGCAAACACAGAGAGGATAAAAGGAGCAGATGCAATCGAGCCCCGGTAACCTTTTTAAAATTCTCCTTCTCTGCAGCATCAGCGCGCATAAGAGGTGAAACCTAGGCTAGCCATTGTGTGAAAATGGCTGAGCAGATGCAAACAAGCACTGGGTAACCTTTTTAAAATTCAGCTTTAAGCCTTATGACCTGCGATTGAAAGTTCAAGCACAATAGAGGGTGGTGTAGGATTACATACATGTAGCCTATGTTGCAAACGCAGACATTCCTTAAGCATTAAGACACGCTGCGCCATCAAGGACGAGGGTCGTAAAAACAGAGAGGATAAAAGGAGCAGATGCAAACGGGCACTGGGTAACCTTTTTAAAATTCAGCTTTAAGCCTTATGCCCTGCGATTGAAAAGTTCAAGCACAATAGGGGTAGTGTAGGATTACATACATGTAGCCTATGTTGCAAACCTAGGTATTCTTTAAGCATTAAGACACGCAGAGGCTCGTAAACACAAAGAGGATAAAAGAGCTAGAGAGAAAGAGCGGCAGTGCTAGCGGCAGTGAGGAAGAGGCGCTCACTATTGATATGGATGCTGTTGCGGGGCCGTCTAGCGGAGCAGGCACTCCTCAAAACAGGATTTCTAAACCTGACGAAGACCTGGCGAACGCTCCGGCAAGGAAAAAACCGAAGCCCATTTTTACCTCCAGATATCAAGATCCTCCTCCCAACGAGTTAGGAGGAAAAGAGAGATGGTGTAATATCATTTTAGGCTACGACTTTCATTTTCAATTGGGCCAACTGAGTCTGTAGACCTATAGTCTACTATGACTGAACAACAGATCGAGGGAGCTCCTCCAAAGGACCCCATCATTTTGAGATCTTATGACTTTAAAACGTGTCAAGGAATCATCAGTAACTGTTTGAAAGGTAAAACGGAGGGAGAAGAGAGTATCTCTGCGGTGTGGTGCTCTGTACCTACAAATGATGAGAACGTTGTCTATCAGGTGTTTTTGTTGCCTGAAGAATGAAGCTCCGCCGTCTTTCTTTACACTCTCTCGTCAAGTGGGTGACGATGAGGAAAAGGCTACAGTGTAAATTGTGATTAGTTCGCTTTACTTAAAAAACTGTGAAAACCTGTTGCCTTAGAAAAAGTAAGTACATTAACTTGTTAAAGTTTGTTGTACTGTATATTGTATAATATTCTGAGTTGTAAATTCATACGAAAGTTGTTGTTACTCACACACTCACAAACAAACACACACACACACATCCATATGAACATGTATACAGACACACACACAACAAAATGTAGTCATTCAAACTAACTTGAGCTTCAAACTAACTTGCTTGCTTAGGCTACTTAAAGATTATTAAGTAATTATTCCAGTTGTTAATACACCTTATATAGCACATTAACTTCCACAATTTTGCATTGACATAGAATGTAATGCTAAACTGTTTTCATTCATATAATGACAAGATTTACCACAAACATTACAGAGTGTGCACCCTGCATGTATGAAACTCAGGCTTTTAATACACATTTTTAGTTTGTGCAGAAGGTGATGTTGGAGTTAGCCTTAAGGGGTTGCATGAGAAATGTATGTTAGATTGTGTAAAATACCCTATAGGGTTTATAGGCATATTAAGGCCTGCATCTGCATAATCTATCTTTAATAATCAATTTTTCTGATTTTTCATAAAGCCAGATTGTATTTGAGTATATACTGTAGACATATCAGCCTCACTACTTTAACTAAAGCAAACATTTTATATTCAACAGTTAATATTGAGATTGGATGTCAGTTGTCAATAAAAGACTGCGTCGTTACATTCCTTGTGTCACTGATTCCTTGTGTCCTTGTCTTCTGCCTCACACATTCTTTATACATAGCGCCGAACCCTCATTATAGCCCCAAAATGAACACGGAATTCCACTAAACGTAGCATTCTACCTTGTTTTGAAGGGACTGGTTGTTTTTTGAATGGTCTGGCACTTGCCTAAAGCTAGCCTCTAGTGTGAATTTGGTGAGGTTTCACGTGTACTCTTCAGTTTAGAGATTGAGGCGTCTGATGCTCTGTGTTTCCGTGTGATAGTGAGGCCTTGCTGTTCCGGACAGTATTATTTGGCGACCTTCAACATTTTATCCATTCCTACTTGTGATAATAAACTGTATAAAATAATAAACTCTCTCGTTCAATCCTTAATAATAAGCCTAATAAGGCTCATTTCCATAATGTTACACTTTCTTCATGGAATGGTGGGCATTTCATTCATTCATCATTGCTGTAAGCATTCTTGCGTGCGTTCATTTCTGAACAGAATTCACAATCAAATTGACAGATTCACATTGTCAGATTCAGATGTTTTTTTTTGTAAAATGTTTATGTGCACTGAGTAATACTTACTTGACTTACTTACTTAGTATAACTTCATCTAGATAAGTTCCTTTACTTGTCTTTTCCAGGCAATCGGTTTCCAAATTGTTTAAAGTGTAGTTGTATAGTTAACACATCAGATTTTACAGCGTACATTACTGTGTGTACATGATTCAAGTGTAATCGGATCATTTGGTGTGTTTGTGATTTGACAACAAAATAGAGTTTCATTTTAAAACAAGTGTTTCATTTTGTAAAAGATCCGAGGGATTCTGTTATTTGGCTGTGGCGGCTGTGTGTTAATTGTGTTTTTCGGAAAAAAAAATTTGAATTTGAAATTTCAAAATTCTGCTTAAGCAATGGAAGGAAAAAAAAACTGTAACAACAGTTCTGCTCACACCGTTCTCTAAAAATTTGCTCCACGATCTTACGAAGCCCCCTTTAGTCAAATAAATCTCCTCAGGTTGTAATTTTAGGCTATTCTCTTTTGACAACTCAACTGTTTCCACAACTTTGTGTTCTGGAGATTTTAATCATTTTACATCTCTGAATGACAATATATCTTGTTTTATACTTTGAGAATCCCCACATTTTTTTGTTTAGATCAGAAAACCGCATCGGAAATCAGTTTCCGTCCTTTAATAGAGCATTGTTCAATTTCCAATAACCTCATAGTGTTGGAAAATCTGAGGGGTCTGTTTATCCGGACAAATAGCAGACTGGGGAAACGTAAGACATGATCAATCCACGATCAATCCACGATTTGAGCGTTACGTTTTTTATTTGACATAGTGATGTCCAAACCTCCTGCACATATCTGTACATACAGTACTGTGCATATCCGTCTATATGGTTTTCTTATAATCATTTCTTATAATATATTCTGTAAATAAGCTGCAAACATCTATAGTATTCTTACTACTATTATAAAGTTACTGCTACTTCATTGCACATATCTGTAGCCTACATGTTGTTCATACATTGTTCATATGCTATATAGGCCTACTGCTAATACGCTGCACATATTTACCTTCTGGGTTTACCTTCTGTAAACCAGCTATTCTTTTCAATTTCTTGTCCTGTCCGTCTATAATTTATATATCACATTGCACTTTCCTGCTTTTTTTACACTTCTGGTTAGACGCAAACTGCATTTCGCTAACTTTGTACTTGTACTCTGCATAATGCCAATAAAGTTGAATCTAATCTAAGACCCAGCAATTCAAGTTGAATCTACTTGACAAATCACTGGCAAATTTGCAGTGCATGTATTCGAGTCCTACCGCACTCTTTGTGTTGCACCCTGTGCATGTAAAATGTGCTATATAAATAAATACTTACTTACTTACTTAACGGAGCGCACAAACTTTCTTTTCAAAATGGCGGACATAGCATTTTTCTCATTTTTATAGCGATGCAAGGGGTGATTGATGAAATTTTTGGGGGTGTGTTAGTTTTTAACAGTGTTTCATTGGTTGATAACAGTTCAGGGGGGAGTGTTGTAACATAAAGACATAAAAAGCATCGGGTAGGTGTGTACCGAGTAACTAACTTTCAAGACAGTCAAACCAATAACTTGTCAAGAGTTTCTGGACCTGTATTTACAAGGATGGCCGAATCGCATACACCAAGAGTATCCGTTTCCAAGAAAAGAGTTACGCTCACGTCGGTTAGCAACAGGCTAATGGATCCTGAAATAACTTTTGCCATCCTAGAGTGCCCCCCACACTCATCTCTGTGGTCCATCGTGCAGAGGTCAGACTGTGAGGGTCCCTAATACAGTTCACTGATTCTTGGGAATTTGTATAAAACAGGTTTTAATTTTGAAAATAAAAAGTTTGTGAAATTATAAAATCTGAAGGTACATCATTATAGACCAAGGTATTGGCTGTTCAGCAATGTACTGGTGCAACCTCCTCATTTTATATTTTCCTATAAGTAAATTTATATCATTATAAGGGAGAAAAATCACTTTCAGTGACATTATACACAATACTACGCATGAATGCAGGTACAATAAATGATAACATTAAATCATCTTCATATTAAAAACACATTCATATCAAAACATCAAAGTATCTTGCATTCATATCAATATACTTATGCAAAACATGCTCTTTATGTAAGTGTAAATAATAAAACACTTTGATTTACAATATTTTGCCTGAGTAGCCACATTGTGTATATGCAGAAGAAAAAAAAATGCATGATAGGTGGTCAACACTAATAACACTTTTATTTTATCTATATTACAGCAATATTTGACTTAGTGACATTTCACACAAAAAACCTTGCATGCTTTCAAGTTCATGTCAATGAGTGATGAAAATACACTCTCTGCTTACCGTCACCATTACAAATGCATAGAGAATGTTACAGAGAAAAGCTCCCAGCACTATTGCATCTTGTGCTTGATTTTACAAAATTACTTTTCAAAGTCATTGCAGTAACTTTGCAGAAGCTATTATCTATTATCTTATTTTCATGTTTGGATTCATAGCCATAGACCATAGAATTTAGGTGAATAATGTGTTTCTTTAAGTATGATGTAATGAGTCATTTAGCAACATTTTAGAGTAATATCTCAGAAAACAATGCACAAGCCTTGGGATACATGAGCAAGCCTGTAAAAACATACAATATGTTCATACCATCACCAATAAATAAATAAATCAGAAAACACACTCCAATCCTTCCAACTGGGTAGTCATCATCGGTGGCTTTACATCATTTGAATACCTGTGTGTGCACACATTACTGCAAGTCTTCTCCTCAGATTTTATTATTGACAATTTACATGTCTTCAAAACATTCAGCTAAAGTCTTTCTTGAAGAGCTAGGTGATATGCTGTCAGTCATTTGCATAGAGTTTGACTGTCTTATCAGTCAGTCTTATCAGATTATATCAGAGGATCTAAACTTACATGTGGATAATCCTGAAAACAATTATGCCAAGGAATTAATGTACAGGGGGCCAACACACTCTCTCGGCCATACCCTCGACTTTGTTATCACAAAGGGTCTCAATGTCTCTACAACTGTTAAAGACCTGACCTTACCCGATCATTTCTGTGTTCTTTTATAATGTCTATGTTCCCAATAACATTTCTATGATGACAAAAAAAGGAGAATCATAAATGGCTCTCTTTGAGCAAGCACTTTCACAGACGTCAAGTCTACTTTCAGACGGTAGAAGACTAATTGGATGACTTTAACACAAAAATGGCAACCATTATGGATGACATTGCTCTATTACAATTCAGGAAAGTTAAGGACAAACAAAGCACCATGGAAGCAAAATCCAGCGGTTAAACTCCTAAAAAGAGAGTGTAGGAAGACCGAAAGAAAATGGCGTAAATACAAACTTCAGATCCGCATTGAGATCCATAAAGAGATGCTCCGCACATACAGTATAACTCTGACGTATGCAAAGGAAGATAGACTTTCTTTTCTAACATCATCAGTAGAAGTTAAAATAACACTGTTTTCTATTTTCAACTGTCAAGAAGTTAACAAATCCCCCCTCAAAATAAATGCCTGAACTTCTCTCAACTAGTCATCTTTTTCAAAGGTAAAATTGACAAAATCAGTCAACATATCTGCTCAATTATTACTTCAACATCAGGAATTTCCAGCTACAAATAGAGGGAAACTTAACTTGATAGAGAACAGAGTTCAGCTTAGACTACAAAACACTTGAAAAAAACGGTACAGCTCTGTCGCCAAATGACTATGGTTCCCTAGAATCTCTGTCAGTGTATTGAGCAAATGAACAAATGGATGTCTCAAAAATGTCTTCAGCTGAACAAAGACAAGACGGAAGTAATAATATTTGGTAAAATGGAGGAAAGACTTTGGGTTGCCACACTCCTTGACACAAAAGGGTTGAAAGCAAAGTATACTGTTAGAAATCTGGGTGTATTAACTGACAGTGATATAAATTTCAACAGCCACATGAAAGCAATAACTAGTGTAAATCAGCTTTTTACCGTCTCAAAAATATTGGCAAATGTTTGACATGTCAGTTCTCATTTGCACCGCTGGTTAGATGAAAAATAATATTTCACCCGTGCAATGACAATAAAGTTGAACATACTCTAATCTAAAAACTTAGAAATATGAACTAAACGTGAATTTAATCTTAGTGGAACAAAATCTTCAGCACATCTTCTACTTACTCAAAAATATATGAACTGACTTACAATGCGTATAAGAAAAATGAACCGCTTCATTCTCAATACCAATTTCAAATTTTTGTCTGAAATTGCACAGCGCCTGCTTCAGAGGCCACCTAGTTGGGCCTATCCAATGCTTGACCTCTTTGGACACTGTAGTTAGACAGAGACACTGTAGTTTCTTTGGAAACAATCAGAATAACTGTACTGACACAGAGTTACAAAGGCTAGAATATAGATTTTTTTTCTGTCGGATTACAAGCATCTCTGAACTGACCACATTTCAACCCTCTAGGTCACTTGATACGACTTAGAAACACAACTGAGCCCTAGCACCAGGTATTGTGGAGCTGTGTGCAACAGTAGATCAATATAGAATGAAAATGCGGGTACCATTATTTGCCAAGATATGCTCATGCGTTTCGTAAAATGCCCTATGGAAACTTCCCATAGGACTATTGGTTATCCAAAATGCATACTGACAATCAAATGCTTACATGCATATGAACCCCTTTTGTGTAGAAGCATAATCTTGGTATCAAATGAAAGATAACACTCTGAAGTTTCTTGTAGACTATTTGAATTGTATGTCAGGGTTTCTGATATAGAATGACTACGCAAAATATGGAACAATTACACAAAAGTCTCATTTTGTTCCATTTTCTTTGTTGCTTCAATGGGTGTGTATAAGATGGACTATACATCTGCACATCGAATATTGGATAAAACAGCATGAAGATTCCATTTCTATGGATTCCTGTGAATATGTCAAGACCCAATATGCTGAATCTACTTATTGCTAAGGATATACACTGCAGTTAGAAGATAGGGAAGCACCAAAGGTGATAGAGGGGGGAGGAGGGCATTTTTGATGAAATTTAAGTGAGACATAGTAAGATTAATCTGACAATGTAAAGCACTATACAGATTGTACATGAAAAGTTGTCATGTTTGGATTCCCAAGAGTCCAAGCTTTCAAATGGTGTATACCATTACCATGCTACATAGCAATACGGTGCATACAATTGGTTTAGAATGTTGGGGGAGGTGGGGGAGGGGGGATAACCGTCTCGCCAGCGGGACACTGAAGACGGAGTAGCATGACCTCTCTTTCTGATACCCGTTGAAAAGTTGAACTGCATGGAACTGACAGGGATTATTTTTTTGTTTTTTATAAATTCAACAACAAAATAGCATGGCATATCATACCATACTGATAGATTTTGCTCTTCTCAAACACAATGTAGCCGGGTGAGATTTTTACAACTACATGACCTTTTATCAATCCAGTTGCAGTAGCCCTAGATCCCAACCATGATTTTGAATTGATTTTATTCCGATGAAACAGAATTTATGGCTGGTGCTACAAAACTTTCAACCTCTGTAGCACCGGTGTTACTTGCAAAAAAGTTAACGTACAGCCCTGATCATGCTTACTGCATGCATCCACATACCAGGCTTCTTTCACCAACACTAATGTTATAACGTTACCATCCTTTTTGAATTAGCGCATATGTTTGGCTTACCATGTTAGTCTATGCTCATATCTATGAGCTAACACTGCTAGTTAGGAAAATGATAGCTAATGTTTGTGAAAGCTGGCTTCCACAAAAAACTTAACATTTACATGGGAAAAGATAGATAAAACACACAAAACATCCTTTCCTTAACATCTATAACAATAGTCAATTAGCATTTGAACAATAGCATTTGAACACCATTTAATGATAGCCTATTGCTAATTGAACCAATATGTTTCTTATTGAATGTTTGCCACAGTGCTCACAATTGTTATTTGTTATCTGTTCTTCACGTCATAAATACAGTTTACAATCCAGTTTTCAGAACAATACAATGTATTATTATGAATTAGCATGAGTAGGGGCACTAGATGACGGTTTAAGATGATGTCAGTGATGCATAATTCCTACTGGTAATGACTTTATTTTTTACTATGATTATTTAATATTTGATGATGGGTACTTTTAATAATGATATTGCTTAATTGTACCTTATATTCCTTGAAAAATGTTTATCTCAGTGCTCAGGATTATTTAACCATTGGTCCAAAAAATAACAAAGTTGTTAAGCAAGAAGCTATTGACTTGAGTGGTATAAGTTTTGGAATTGTATGTTGTAATGAGGCCACTGTCACCGCCATCAGATTAGTGCCCACAGTCAGTTCTAAAGTCACCACCGTCAGAGGGAGTTTTTATTTGTTTTAAATGAATAAGCTTACAATATGTTTCTTCAGTGCTGTTGAGTTATTAAAGTAATAGTCTCTTTTAATACAAAAAATATGTTTGTTGAAGAATTCTGCCCCACGGTCCGTTTGCATGCAATTTCTGAGGCCCTCCTCCTTTAAAATGGATTCAACTCTTTATACAATTATTATTTTCATACATACCCAGGTATATTTGCTAAAAATGTCTATGTGTGTGAACGTATATTTAAAGTTATCATTCTACTTTGAGTATATAGGCATATCCACCAAGTCTGCTTGAAACTGTTTCAAAACAATTATCTTGCAATTAACATGCATATTTTTGTGAAGTGTATAAGAATCCTCGACAGATAACCAGTCGGTGACATCTTTGTCAGACAAACGTACACCTGTATCTTTAAATACAGCTTCTTTTAATCTTGTTTTATCGTTGAAAGACCCCTCACTGGATGGTGTATAGTAAACCGCATTTAGAGGGTCCGTCATGATAACCTTTTCACCAAATATTGATTTTGATAACATTTATTGTCACCCACACAAACACATTTACAATGGTAAAGTATCAAACTAGTTTAAAAGCTATCTATAAATACAAAAAACACATTTTCATACAAATGAATGATACAAACATCTACAGTATATGTACATACAGCTATTATATGTTGTCTATGATATGTTTTTTCAAATTTCACATACTGTTACGTGATATGGTTTGTTAATGGAGGCCCCTACTCTACATACGATAGGTTAGAGCAGTCTTCAGACAATGACCTAGCAAGCATTATTTGTTTTTAAGGGCATTAAGCACTGCAAATTCTATGGTAGGCTATAACAGAATCTTGAAAAGTCAGAATCTTTTGATTGCCTGTTTCTAACACAATGATCTTTTGAAAAAAGTATTTTTCACACCAACAGTCCAGAGCTTTAATCCAGAGCTTCAGCAATGTTTTCCTTGATTGTAATGTTTCATACACAAGGGCCTCTACAGCACCCCAGGAATTTTGAGGGTTTGCATGAATTCCTTACGTCTGGAAAACACTCGTGATGACTTGTAACAATTCTGGCTTAAAAAGTCTCTGTTTTTTAGATCCCCTATGTGCTTCTGCTAGTAGTAGGCATCCGGACTTCACCGCCGAAACAATTCTCACATAACTTCTCAGCGATGATATGCTGTAGAATGCTGCACACACACGCCTTTAGGATGTTGTAAGGTAGTGACAACCAAATCCGGTAGCTTCAGAGGATTCACAGGTATTTGTTGACGAGACAATCATTGGTGTTTCAGCATTTTCTTCTTCTTGTATGTCTGTCATTTCGTTAAGTCAAACATACTCTTCAGCCATTTCAAGTTTCAAGTTATCGCTGAGACTGAAGTGACCCTTTGCATGCTCACTGTTTAAGCTTCGTAAACGAGGGGCGTTGATTCCAAAGCTGACGATTCACAATTGTTGGCTAGATCAAGGCAACGCATCGGGAAAAGACGCCTCTTGATCCTTTGGTATCTATCCAAGCCAACACTACATTTGAACAATCTATCAACCTTTTTGAAAACATTACTTAAAACAAGCATGTCTTTCCATAGATACCTCACTTTAGGACCTTGTACGAATTTCTCTACATCATTTTCTGCAGTAAATATTGCTTCAGCATATGTTGCTATTCTGTAGTCATCACTACACAGGTGAATGAACCCCTGTGGTTCTATTTCAAGACAATTAGCATAAATATGGTAACATTTGGTATAGACCGAACTATTCCATGATGCTGTGAAGGTGCTATCCGAAACAGGTAGTTCAAGATCACTCCAAATATCCCTAAACATTATCCAATCGGCAGCACAAAATGAGATGTGTAGCATCCCCTCTGAAAACACCAAATACGGTGAAGCCAAAACATATAGCTTCACACTGCATTCTTCTTTGTCAAAAACATAGCCTCCTATGCGACCATCACTCAACATCCATTGGTATTCCAGAGCATTGCTCGGTTTATGAAAAAAGTTTACGAATGTTTCCGGCTTTCCTCTTTTTGCTGCAAAAGTTATTTCAGGATCCATTAGCCTGTTGCTAACCGACGTGAGCGTAACTCTTTTCTTGGAAACGGATACTCTTGGTGTATGCGATTCGGCCATCCTTGTAAATACAGGTCCAGAAACTCTTGACAAGTTATTGGTTTGACTGTCTTGAAAGTTAGTTACTCGGTACACACCTACCCGATGCTTTTTATGTCTTTATGTTACAACACTCCCCCCTGAACTGTTATCAACCAATGAAACACTGTTAAAAACTAACACACCCCCAAAAATTTCATCAATCACCCCTTGCATCGCTATAAAAATGAGAAAAATGCTATGTCCGCCATTTTGAAAAGAAAGTTTGTGCGCTCCGTTAAGTAAGTAAGTAAGTATTTATTTATATAGCACATTTTACATGCACAGGGTGCAACACAAAGAGTGCGGTAGGACTCGAATACATGCACTGCAAATTTGCCAGTGATTTGTCAAGTAGATTCAACTTGAATTGCTGGGTCTTAGATTAGATTCAACTTTATTGGCATTATGCAGAGTACAAGTACAAAGTTAGCGAAATGCAGTTTGCGTCTAACCAGAAGTGTAAAAAAAGCAGGAAAGTGCAATGTGATATATAAATTATAGACGGACAGGACAAGAAATTGAAAAGAATAGCTGGTTTACAGAAGGTAAACCCAGAAGGTAAATATGTGCAGCGTATTAGCAGCAGGCCTATATAGCATATGAACAATGTATGAACAACATGTAGGCTACAGATATGTGCAATGAAGTAGCAGTAACTTTATAATAGTAGTAAGAATACTATAGATGTATGCAGCTTATTTACAGAATATATTATAAGAAATGATTATAAGAAAACCATATAGACGGATATGCACAGTACTGTATGTACAGATATGTGCAGGAGGTTTGGACATCACTATGTCAAATAAAAAACGTAACGCTCAAATCGTGGATTGATCGTGGATTGATCATGTCTTACGTTTCCCCAGTCTGCTATTTGTCCGGATAAACAGACCCCTCAGATTTTCCAACACTATGAGGTTATTGGAAATTGAACAATGCTCTATTAAAGGACGGAAACTGATTTCTGATGCGGTTTTCTGATCTAAACAAAAAAATGTGGGGATTCTCAAAGTATAAAACAAGATATATTGTCATTCAGAGATGTAAAATGATTAAAATCTCCAGAACACAAAGTTGTGGAAACGGTTGAGTTGTCAAAAGAGAATAGCCTAAAATTACAACCTGAGGAGATTTATTTGACTAAAGGGGGCTTCGTAAGATCGTGGAGCAAATTTTTAGAGAACGGTGTGAGCAGAACTGTTGTTACAGTTTTTTTTTCCTTCCATTGCTTAAGCAGAATTTTGAAATTTCAAATTCAAATTTTTTTTTCCGAAAAACACAATTAACACACAGCCGCCACAGCCAAATAACAGAATCCCTCGGATCTTTTACAAAATGAAACACTTGTTTTAAAATGAAACTCTATTTTGTTGTCAAATCACAAACACACCAAATGATCCGATTACACTTGAATCATGTACACACAGTAATGTACGCTGTAAAATCTGATGTGTTAACTATACAACTACACTTTAAACAATTTGGAAACCGATTGCCTGGAAAAGACAAGTAAAGGAACTTATCTAGATGAAGTTATACTAAGTAAGTAAGTCAAGTAAGTATTACTCAGTGCACATAAACATTTTACAAAAAAAAACATCTGAATCTGACAATGTGAATCTGTCAATTTGATTGTGAATTCTGTTCAGAAATGAACGCACGCAAGAATGCTTACAGCAATGATGAATGAATGAAATGCCCACCATTCCATGAAGAAAGTGTAACATTATGGAAATGAGCCTTATTAGGCTTATTATTAAGGATTGAACGAGAGAGTTTATTATTTTATACAGTTTATTATCACAAGTAGGAATGGATAAAATGTTGAAGGTCGCCAAATAATACTGTCCGGAACAGCAAGGCCTCACTATCACACGGAAACACAGAGCATCAGACGCCTCAATCTCTAAACTGAAGAGTACACGTGAAACCTCACCAAATTCACACTAGAGGCTAGCTTTAGGCAAGTGCCAGACCATTCAAAAAACAACCAGTCCCTTCAAAACAAGGTAGAATGCTACGTTTAGTGGAATTCCGTGTTCATTTTGGGGCTATAATGAGGGTTCGGCGCTATGTATAAAGAATGTGTGAGGCAGAAGACAAGGACACAAGGAATCAGTGACACAAGGAATGTAACGACGCAGTCTTTTATTGACAACTGACATCCAATCTCAATATTAACTGTTGAATATAAAATGTTTGCTTTAGTTAAAGTAGTGAGGCTGATATGTCTACAGTATATACTCAAATACAATCTGGCTTTATGAAAAATCAGAAAAATTGATTATTAAAGATAGATTATGCAGATGCAGGCCTTAATATGCCTATAAACCCTATAGGGTATTTTACACAATCTAACATACATTTCTCATGCAACCCCTTAAGGCTAACTCCAACATCACCTTCTGCACAAACTAAAAATGTGTATTAAAAGCCTGAGTTTCATACATGCAGGGTGCACACTCTGTAATGTTTGTGGTAAATCTTGTCATTATATGAATGAAAACAGTTTAGCATTACATTCTATGTCAATGCAAAATTGTGGAAGTTAATGTGCTATATAAGGTGTATTAACAACTGGAATAATTACTTAATAATCTTTAAGTAGCCTAAGCAAGCAAGTTAGTTTGAAGCTCAAGTTAGTTTGAATGACTACATTTTGTTGTGTGTGTGTCTGTATACATGTTCATATGGATGTGTGTGTGTGTGTTTGTTTGTGAGTGTGTGAGTAACAACAACTTTCGTATGAATTTACAACTCAGAATATTATACAATATACAGTACAACAAACTTTAACAAGTTAATGTACTTACTTTTTCTAAGGCAACAGGTTTTCACAGTTTTTTAAGTAAAGCGAACTAATCACAATTTACACTGTAGCCTTTTCCTCATCGTCACCCACTTGACGAGAGAGTGTAAAGAAAGACGGCGGAGCTTCATTCTTCAGGCAACAAAAACACCTGATAGACAACGTTCTCATCATTTGTAGGTACAGAGCACCACACCGCAGAGATACTCTCTTCTCCCTCCGTTTTACCTTTCAAACAGTTACTGATGATTCCTTGACACGTTTTAAAGTCATAAGATCTCAAAATGATGGGGTCCTTTGGAGGAGCTCCCTCGATCTGTTGTTCAGTCATAGTAGACTATAGGTCTACAGACTCAGTTGGCCCAATTGAAAATGAAAGTCGTAGCCTAAAATGATATTACACCATCTCTCTTTTCCTCCTAACTCGTTGGGAGGAGGATCTTGATATCTGGAGGTAAAAATGGGCTTCGGTTTTTTCCTTGCCGGAGCGTTCGCCAGGTCTTCGTCAGGTTTAGAAATCCTGTTTTGAGGAGTGCCTGCTCCGCTAGACGGCCCCGCAACAGCATCCATATCAATAGTGAGCGCCTCTTCCTCACTGCCGCTAGCACTGCCGCTCTTTCTCTCTAGCTCTTTTATCCTCTTTGTGTTTACGAGCCTCTGCGTGTCTTAATGCTTAAAGAATACCTAGGTTTGCAACATAGGCTACATGTATGTAATCCTACACTACCCCTATTGTGCTTGAACTTTTCAATCGCAGGGCATAAGGCTTAAAGCTGAATTTTAAAAAGGTTACCCAGTGCCCGTTTGCATCTGCTCCTTTTATCCTCTCTGTTTTTACGACCCTCGTCCTTGATGGCGCAGCGTGTCTTAATGCTTAAGGAATGTCTGCGTTTGCAACATAGGCTACATGTATGTAATCCTACACCACCCTCTATTGTGCTTGAACTTTCAATCGCAGGTCATAAGGCTTAAAGCTGAATTTTAAAAAGGTTACCCAGTGCTTGTTTGCATCTGCTCAGCCATTTTCACACAATGGCTAGCCTAGGTTTCACCTCTTATGCGCGCTGATGCTGCAGAGAAGGAGAATTTTAAAAAGGTTACCGGGGCTCGATTGCATCTGCTCCTTTTATCCTCTCTGTGTTTGCGAACCTCGTGCTTGATGACGTAGCGTGACTCGATGGTTAAGGAATGCCCCTACGTTTGCAACATACATGTGCATGTGCAAGGTCAACCTCTACCCCCTGCTGTGCCTGTACAGTCAGCCTCTAGCCCGGCCCACAGGCATTTTTGATTCCTCCCCATTTGTTTGATCACGCCCCTAATCCTTCCCGCTTTTTCAGTCACTTTCAGCCAAACCGTCGGAGGGAGAAGACGTGCGACTAAGAGCTCCAGACTTCAGGCTCTCTCTCTCTCTCTCGCGCGCGCAGAGTCCCATCCCAGGGACTCTGTCTGTCTGCCTGCCTCTGCCCGCTACTAGGTCCGGGTAATCCTAAGGAATCCTAAGGAATCCCAAGCTCCCCCCGAGTTCAGAGCCCTCGCAAGCCACGCACGCCGCACAGGCCCCCGGCAACAAAAGTTAACTGTTCAACACGGTTGTCCCTCTCACACACTCTCTGGTTGTGCTTTACAGACTTTTATTTTAATTTCTTTTTATTTTTCAATAATACATTTTAAAAACTTCTTATACATTTTAAAAACTAAAAAAATTACTTCTTTTATACATTTTTACAAAAAAACTCTACACTTTTTAC
>NC_055958.1:1014024-1056524 GCF_018492685.1 Alosa sapidissima | reverse complement strand
ATTTTTTATTCTGAATATGTGTTAGCCTGGTCCCATCCACTTCTATATCAGCTCATTTCATTTCACTGAGACATCTGGCTTCTCTCAATGCAGTTAAGTTTCACTCTGCCACCAGGATGGCAGACCAATCAGTTTTCATACAACAAAAACAATAAAGTGGTAGTAGCAAAAACATCAAAGAATTGCAGCTGGAAGAATGTGTACATTTATAAAGCAAAGGTAAAGACATTGTTTCCTAAATGATGTTTTCTAAACAAAGTTCGGGAGGAGCCCTTAGGGATGATTGACAGCAATTAACTCACCTGTCTTCTGTCGCCAGGGTATTTAAGCCGGCCTCCTTATCCATACGTCACACGCCGCGGCGCTTGCAAAATTATTGGAGTCGCAAAGCCTCGGTAGGCAGACGTAATGGAGCTGGGTCTTTTTACTACTAACCATCCAAAAGCTACATCCAGTCCATGGGCTACAGGCACCTGGTTCACGAGCGTTTTCAGGTCACTGCACAGAACAAGGGTAAGGTACAACTATCGATTATGCTATAGCCTACTCACCCCAGCCTACTTCAAGGCTCTAACATCAGGCTGCTCCAAGCTCGCGTTTTCAAGTCGCAAGATTATCCAGGTAACTCGAAATGCTCTAAATTCAAACATGGCTCGCCACGCCAAGCGTCTGAAGTTTGCAGGCTATCCACTATCCAGCAGAGGCCTATCTTCCGAAGATCACTCAATCCGTAATCCGGATGAGTGTGGGGCAGTGAATAAATGTGGGGCAGCCATGGCCCACTGGTTAGCACTATGGACTCGTAACCGGAGGGTTGCCGGTTCGAGCCCCGACCAGTAGGCACGGCTGAAGTGCCCTTGAGCAAGGCACCTAACCCCTCACTGCTCCCCGAACGCCGCTGTAGCAGGTAGATCACTGCGCCGGGATTAGTGTGTGCTTCACCTCACTGTGTGTTCACTGTGTGCTGTTTGTGTTTCACTAATTCACCGATTGGGTTAAATGCAGAGACCAAATTTCCCTCACGGGATCAAAAAAGTATATATACTTATACGAACAGGTCTTGTTCATTCACTTCCTATAGTTGTCCAGTGACTTCTCATAAATTGATACTAGCGTTGTTGGATATTTAAGCTACTTATAACTAACTGATAAGCCTCAACCTTAAGTGCCCAGTATTTCTGCTGGCTTGTTTCGCAGGCTGTTTAAACGATGGTGCTGCCTTGAAGACGTCAGCAATTATTAAAGTGATAGTACACATTTGTAATTCACGCCAGGCGACGCAGACAGCAAGGAGCGTGATTGGTCAACTCGTCCGGTGTCGATGGCCGACGTTTCATGTAGCTTCTACGGGGTATAGCAACAAGCTAGTTCACTGATATAAGCTTTGCAAATAAACTCAAGTCATATTTGGTTACAATGACTGGTTATTCGTATGTTTTAAAATTAGCACTTACTTACTTAACTTGCTTCATGGGCAGTTGCGCTAAGTTCGCTCTCAGCAGGCCCTCAAACCCCAGTCTACAGCCAATATATTAATGACACTCCTTGAACACTGGTTTTTGTTTCATTCCATGCCAGCACCGACAGGAGGGAGTGATCACCCCCCCCCCATTGACAGCTTATTAAAATTGTTTGCTATTATCGCATCGCATACAATCGTTTATCGCATCGCAATGCATTATCTTATTGCAAGCTGCAATTATTTATGTCGTCTTCTTGTGTGACACTGACGTGCTCATCAATCAGAAGTGGCACAACTGAATATTAGCTAAATCTTGACATCAACATTAAAAAAAAAAAAACCTTATCGCTATTGCATTGCTCCAATCATTGGACAGTGGCACACTCCATTTCCGCGGCATCTTGTTCCGTAGGTCGGATAGGAAATTCCATCCTCCTCTGTCTTTTAACTCCTATTTAAGTCCTATAAACCAATCTTTTCTCCTTCCCGCTCCCTCTATTCATTCTCTTCTCCTGACCAGGAAGCAGGCTGCTCTTGACAGCGCTTCCCTGCACCACACGCTCCAGAGCGTATCACTTCGCTGCTTCAGCCACAGCCACGCCAGCGGCCCAGGGCCCACTTCCCCGATAACGACGGAGACACGCTCTTAAGAGGGTTTTCTACGATTCATCTTACGATCGTTCGTTTGGTTTTTCCGACTGTTTCCCGAACATGCTCGTAGCGTGAACGCGCATGCACTGCTCTTAAGATGCTCTTAAGGGGAGCTGTCCACGTTAATAGTTCTGAAATATCCTCTGATTTGACGGTGATGTCAGGTGACTGCACGTCACAGCTATAGGCCTACCATTTAAACTTCGGATCTACACATTAATTCACATCAATACGAAAATAGAAACACTTTGACATCTGCATGTAAGCATCCCAAGTAGGTTATGTACCACACAGAGACATAAATAATTGTAATTATTTTAAGATTAGATTGTTGCATCATGCAATAATTTTTCGCGGTGCCACTTAAGAACACGTTTGAAGATAAGAAAGAAGTCGAGTAAGAAAGAGAGGAAATGTGTAGGCTTAGATTTTGATGCAGTAGGCTACAGACTAAACCACATGTTGCTTTTTCTGCTTTTTACCTCATATGCCTAATAAAATATTCACTTAGCAAAGATGTCAAACTATTCTGGCAACGTCTCGTTTCATAACTTGATTGCATTTTTGTCCGCTTTTCATCACATTATTATGACCATTAAATGTAGGCTATGCTACTTTGCACGCTAAAATCTGATTCATCACAGGTAAACACAATTAAGTATGGGAACGTAAGTTGGTTAATGTATTCTAAGTTGTAATTCCCCTGTATGTCCTGTTGGTGACCTCAGTGAGAAGTACTGTTAAGACGCTCTTAGCCGGTAACGAGTACTCTGGAGCACTCGTAGATCTACGAGTGTTTTCGGGAAACAGTCGGCAAATCTTAAGACGTTCGTAAGAGGGATTTTACGACGCTCTTAGGCTTAAGATGCTTTCGGGGAAGTGGGCCCTGGTTCTTAACCACCGACTTCCTTCCCGCAGCATCTCCGACTCCACTTCTTCAGACGGCCCCGGTAGCGACCGCGTCGCTACTCCCTCCGCCCCTTCTTCCCCTCCCCCACCCACTTCCCCCAGCCAGGACCCGGTCCAGGGCTGCCCCTCTTCCAGTCGTTCCG
Source organism: Alosa sapidissima (assembly GCF_018492685.1). Lineage (NCBI taxonomy): Eukaryota > Metazoa > Chordata > Actinopteri > Clupeiformes > Clupeidae > Alosa > Alosa sapidissima. Next base: position 1,053,359 of record NC_055958.1, on the reverse strand, counting down.
ACGACTGCTCCCTCCCTCCCCCTTTTGCCCCTCCCCATTCCATTCCCGGAGTCACGTCTGTACAGCACGCCACGACTCATGAAGAGGCGTTCGATCAAACTCACCTCGCTAGCTCCCTATTTTCTTTACGAGTTAGCAAGCACCTGGTCTCAGCCGGCTCCGGTAGGGACCGCGTTGCTACCCCCCCCTCCCCATCCCTTCCCCGGCTCCGCGCTAGACCAGCCCGCCGCAGCGGGTTATCAGCACTCCGCGAGTGCTTCGGATCACGACGTCCCATTCCGGCTCCCCAGCTATTCACTAGCCACAGCAAAGGCCCTTCGACCACCTCCTCACACTGCACGTTCCAGCTTTAACACCCCGTTCCGTCGACCCAGCTATTCATTAGCCACAGCCATTTAATTCCATCTGGATACTCACCATTCATGCTATTCATGCCTTATCATGCCTTATCTGCCTATCATGTATTATGTGTTGTATGTCGTATCATGCTGAATATGTCATGTTTTATCAGGTAATGGTATTCTAAAAGTATTCTTTCAGCCCAGGTTGAATTATTTAAGGCTGCCACAGATAGTACGGAATGACCCATACAGGAGCAGCTACACCGAGGGCCAAGATCCGTGCAATGACTGCTTGGCCGAGCCCAAAGCCCCATGCAGCAACAGCTCCACTGAGCCCCAGGCAATGACGGCTCCACCGAGCCCCAGGACCCATGCAGAAGCAGCTCCACTGAGCCCATAGGACCTTTAGGAACAGCTCCGCCAAGGTTTAGGACCCATCTAATGTCTACTCCATCTAACGTCTCGGCTGAACCCCGAGACCCTCGCGGCAGCAGCTATGCTGAACCCTGACACCCATCGTTCCCACGGTTATGCAACACATGAATGTCCGGCGCTGAGCAAGCGCAACGAAGATCCACTCTTGCGTACTTGCCGCTTGCCTCGCTATACTTCGCAAGGGGTTCATGTCACAGCACTCTGATTCACCCTCAATCATGTTTACCGGCCTCCTTTGGGCTGCTGAGATGTAGTGAGTCTACATGCCTCTCGTCTCATTTCATTCCTGATGGCAGATCTTGAGTTAGACCAGGACACAATACGATTACTACCAATCAGACTAAACCGATCAGTTCCGAAAAGGACACTCCTTTTCATATCCAACTCTGCTTAAGATCCTCAGCTTTCATACCAATCACACTACATCTCATATCGGTCAGCTCAAGCATCGCCTACTAGCCCGCTCTCTTCATCTCAGATGAAGGGTACCCATCACTCGTCACAGGTTCCAGACTCTAATATATCCTTGTCAAATCCGGTTCCCGCAGGCCGCTACTCTGTGCAATCAGAGCAGCAATCAAATACTGAGCCGTTGGTCCACGGATGCCTATCAGTCCTACTGTACATCCATTCCATCTAGTGGATCTATGACTTGCTAAGCAAGCGCAAATGTAATTTCGGTAGTGGCCTTCCTTTCTGCTCTTTTGGGGTGCAAGCGGCCATCGCTCTATCACGATCTCCGCTTCAGGCATTCCATGACCACGGCCAGCTATCATGCCAAACACGCGCTTAGCTTATACACTCAGTATAGCAATCATGCCGACGGGCGAACTAGTGAACCTGTTTTTCCCAATGTGTTCTTTTATCAGTTTGCATGGTCAATAGTGGAGGTAGAAAGTAATGTTAGGAATCCCTGATCAATGCAATTAGTTCGGCTGGACGAACTGATTTGAAAGTTAACACAATGTCTGTGCTCATTCGAATGCTGTGATTGGAAACATTTCCCAATGGAGGGAAGCCAGAAATGAAGTGGATGGGTCTGGTGATACCAGATGTGTGTGTGTCTATTTTTTATGAGCTCTCAGGGCCTGCTGAGAGAAAAGGAGTGGCAGAGAAGTGAAGCTCCACATGTGTGTGTGTATGTGTGTGTGTGTGTGTGTGTGTATTAGAGTTTGTGTAGTGTGGGAGGGCTCATTAACCTCTGACCCAATCCATCACCCCATTTGTTTGATCTGAATTTGGCTGAATTGAGCGACCTTTGGGATCTTGCATTGTTCAGTTGTGTTTTGGTCTGTTTTATTTTTAAGTATGTTTGTTGGTTGCTCTTAATGATGTGTGTGCAGTTGTATGTGTGTGTGTGTGTGTGTGTTTGTGTGTGTGAGAGAGAAGAGATCTCCAGAGACTGGCAACATCACATTATTTCTTGTTTCCTGGTGTCGTGTCGAGGTGCAGGGTGTTTTCACATCACTATTGCATTACCTGAGTAGCTGCAAATTAAATCATAGAAACCGGCATCATCTTTGGCTTCTATGAAAAAGCTAATATTTTCTATGGGCTTGCAATCTTCTGCAACGGCAGAAAGCGTTGGCATCAACACATTTGCATAAATGGATGCTATCAGATTTGTTCTCCAAACAGATACTCATTTTAATGGCTTCCTTGGCATAAAAGCTTTGTTAAAAATAAGCTTGGCCGCCCACTTCAATCCTACTATTCATCATTTCTATTGTTCCTCCGAGTGGAAACATACCCTGAGGCACAATAGACGATACTGCCTCACTCAACAATTTGTGTTCTGCAGGGTCATTTTTCAAAAGTGAAAAATGGAAAAATGAAATGTACAGTTGAACTCATAGACTACATCTGTAGATTAAAAACATGTAGATGCTTTGGTCACCAGATAGTTCCATTTTAGAGCCATTTTAGACCAGACAGACGAGCTACATGTGTATTACATGTCCTGTAGAATCAGACAGACAACCTCCATGCTCCGTGTCCCTCTCACCACAACATTCACAACAACAAGGTTGTGAGTTTGTAATAGTGCACAGTCATGTTCAAGAAACCATTATCTGTTCTTCAGGTTTCATTATTAAATAAAAGAGCCTGCTTTATTAACAAACATAAATGTTTTAATGATACTTTTTACCTTTTATTGCTCATTACTCTACTACATGTATTGCATTGTTAACGACCATTGTTGTTATTTATGCCTGATAAATAACACACCATAAATAACAGCGTATGTCCTTTATTGCTTATTACTTATTAAACTTGCACAGAGAGGGGTGTTTATTCCCCAGCTGGTAAGGAACTAGAGCATTTCCTGTTGCTTTTTTCCCCCACGATGCCAAGCACATTTCACGCGCAGTGTGGCGAAAAATATATTTTTTGAAATGTTGTTTCAAGCAATTAAAACTAAAACATCCAAGTGCATTACATTTGCCTTCCAAGACCCTGGTCGCATGTAACCTCTTTACACGAGCGAGCGATGTCACAACACTGAAGCAATTAACATGGCTTTCGTGCTCACTCCACGAGGACTGTTGGTCATTATGAATGAATATGAGAGTGAGGCGATGTCCTTTTAATGGACTGCCAGCCAGCGCACCAACACTCCTTCAGTCCTACAGGAGACCAAGAAAGAGATACGATTAAACAGAAATACTTCATGACCACAAACTTCTTGTGTAAACGTGTGAGTGTGTGTGTGTGTGTGAGAGAGAGAGAGAGAGAGAGAGAGAGAAAGAGTTTGTATGTTTGTGCATGCCAGAGGACAAAGACGGCTTGTACACGACGACTATAGGCGATGTATTTTAATTATAGAAGTCCATGTTTTTTTAATCAGTTTTCTTCACAAGGTGATGTGCTCCTTCTTCAAGAACACGTTTTAGGCCATCTGCTGCTTTCACATAAAGACCTACTTTTCCATCATCGCGATGGTGAAAACACACACACACACACACACACACATACAAACACACACACACCATGTCCTCAGGTCCAACCTAGGTAGTCATCCGTAAAAAAAAGCATAACCACAGAATTCATTTCAGTTTCTTACATTTATCTTCAAACATGTACTGTGCGTTTGCGTCTGTGGGTTTGTGTTGCTGTTGAGGTATAAAATAGTATGAATATAACAATTATAACACTGCTCATTTCATTGCAGTCAGACTGCCATGGTCGTCCATGTGTTGCTGCACCACATGCTGTAATGGCAACTACAGCACCTGTAGAAAGGGCTCAGCGATGATGTACTCCACGCTCTGCATGCTGCTCCTGCTCTCTCCTCTCACGGTCTGCATGCTGCTCCTGGTCTCTCCTCTCACGGTCTGCATGCTGCTCCTGCTCTCTGCTCCTGCTCTCTCCTCTCACGGTCTGCATGCTGCTCCTGCTCTCTCCTCTCACAGTCTGCATGCTGCTCCTGGTCTCTCCTCTCACGGTCTGCATGCTGCTCCTGCTCTCTGCTCCTGCTCTCTCCTCTCACGGTCTGCATGCTGCTCCTGCTCTCTCCTCTCACGGTCTGCATGCTGCTCCTGGTCTCTCCTCTCACGGTCTGCATGCTGCTCCTGCTCTCTGCTCCTGGTCTCTCCTCTCACGGTCTGCATGCTGCTCCTGGTCTCTCCTCTCACGGTCTGCATGCTGCTCCTGGTCTCTCCTCTCACGCTGGCCAACACGGCTCTCCAGCCGTAAGCTTCGCTGCTCTCCACCTGAAGGGTTCACTTTGATTCTGTTGATTGGCTTGACTTAACTCATTTAGAATGGGCTGGAGAAATTGCTTTGTGGCGTTCGTGGAGTTTAAAGCCAGTCAGCGGTCAGCAGTCAACAGTGAAAGTCTCCAACAAAAGGCTGCCTCATAGCCCTCTGACTTTCATACAGAGACAAATGCTTTGAGGGTTATAATCAACTTGGGCTTCTCTCTCTTTCTCTTTATCGCTCTCTCTCCCTCTCTCTTTCTCATTCATTCTTTCTGTATGTGTATGTGTGTGTGTGTACAGTCAAAACCATTGTATTGTTTGAATTTTAGCTTGCTCTTGGCCATGTAAATGATGCTGAACACAAGTGTGGGTTTGTGTTTCATTTATTATGACATACAACGTGTTAGAACATGTACATATGTAAGGGATAATGTATAGAACGCCGGTCATCATCGGAAAATAAGTTGCGACAGGGCGAACAGGACCCCGATGCGCCAGCGGATATATGACCGGCATTCCATACATTCTCCTGCTTATTACACGGCTACTTGCCAAAACGAAAAAATAAACTCCACACGATATGACTCTTTATATTTATTTATTACCGTTTCATCATGGCTTTTGCAGAAACAAATACCGCAACACCCGCTGAACTTGAATCAAACATTCTTTAGAACACAGATAATCAACTGTCTGCTTTCACTTTTGAATGAAGTTCCAATGCAAGAAGTGACAAGACTACTTGCGGAGAGAAAGACATGAATAAGAAGCACAAAACCCATTTTCCTTGACAGCGGTCTGTTATACTTAGCAACGGTCTGTTATTGAGAAATAGCAGACCACCGAACGTTGGGAAGGCCCATTCAAGTGAATGGAGCATTCTGCAGCATTATGAGCATTCTGCAGCATTATGACGAGCCGTGTAATAAGTAACTTTATTATACAGCTCTTCATAATGCTAGTAGAACGCTCCATTGACTTGTATGGGATTTTCAAACGTTCTACGGTAAAATAAATTCATGTAATTACCGCTGCAAACATATAATTACCGCTGCAAACATGTAATTACCGCTGCAAACATGTAATTACCGCTGCAAACATATAATTACCGCTGCAAACATATAATTACCGCTGCAAACATATAATTACCGCTGCAAACATATAATTACCGCTGTCAATGCAACTGGTTTTGTGCTGCTGATTTACTTCATCAATCTGCAAGTAGTCCGGTCACTTCATGCAATGGTACTTCATTCAAAAGTGAAAGATGGTTGATCAGCTGTGTGAATGTTTGATTCAAGTTCAGTGTGTGTTGCGAACTATTTGTTTCTCAGCAAAAGCCATGACGTAACGGTAACAAATAACCTACATGTAAAGAGACATATCATGTCGAGTTTATTTTTTCGTTTTTGGCAAGTAGCCGTTTAATAAGCAAAGATTATAGAGTGCTAGTCTCTACAATCTTTGATAATAAGCAGGATAATGTATGGAACACCAGTCATTATCGTAAAATAAGTCCCTTTAGGGCGAAGCAAGACCGGTTCACCCTGTCGGGACTAATTTCCCGATAATGACCGGCGTTCCATACATTATCCCTTACATAATACACTTGATGTCACTGTCTATGCGTGTGTGTGTGTGTGTGTGTATGGATTTGTGTGAGATGATTGCATGTGTGTGTGTGTGTGTAAAAGTGTGTGTAAGCATTTGAATTGTTCCTGTAATTACTGGTTGTTGCCTGAGGACACACTAAGCAATGCAGGCTCCTTCACATGAGCATATGCAGACATGTGCTACCTCATCTCACAGTGATGTTGAGAGAGACTGATGAATCAGTCATCTGCAAACACTACAGGCTATATCTTCACTCTCTCTCTCCCCATACCTGTCAACATTTAGCTTTCCAAAAACGGGAGATTTTTTTCGGGGGGTCAGTGTTTATACCGGATCTGTGTTTGCATATTTAATACGTTTCATACACGTGTTTCAACACTGCATTTCAGTCGTTGCTTTTACCTTACCATTACCTTACGCATGCCAGTTATGTATCCACCAGCTGCCTGCCTGCAGCCTACTTCCAAAACTCCAAAGCTGCTTGCTGTCAGATTTGGATCCGAGGGCACAAGTTCAGTGTATCAACAACACTCAATAACAGTTTATGTGATGTGTTAATCAATTAAATTCCCAACAATTTCACAACAGCTAGTTTTGGAGTAGGCCATTCAACTAGCCCGCTTGCTTACGACGAGACTCAGACTGTGCAGTCGGCACCCGCTTCCTTATTTGGGTTTTGGGTTGCCAGGTTTTAGCCTATGACAAAACGGTTGAAATTGAAACTAAGTGATCGTGTATGTGTAGGGTGAATTTCATACACAATCTGGCAACCTTAATGGATGATGATGATTTTAAAATGAAGTTTGATGGCCATGGAAATTACGGGAGTTTTCCGGGAGAAATAACAAAACGGGAGGGTGCTGGGAGATGACCTTGAAATACGGGAGAACCCCGGGAAAAACGTGAGTGTTGACAGGTTTGTCTCTCCCTCAATATCTCTCTTTCACTGTCCCTCTACATCAATCAATTTATTTCATATCTTTCTATATCTCTTGTATCTCTTTATCTCTCTAATTCTCTCTCTCTCCCTCTATTCCAAAGACGTGGTGGGATTTATTTTTTCTCTGCAAATATGGTTGCCATGGAGCCCGTTTTTCTAGAATGGCCCTTGATAAAGCTTGTCCTCATCTTTTCCCGGGGGCTTGAAATATGGTGTTTTGTCATTAAATGCCATAGCAGTCAGGCTAAACAATCCTAGATAGAGGACCCTCTGATAACCTGCAATACCAGACCATGACAGCTAATAAAAATGTCAATGTGGGTATGTGTGCGTGTGTGTATGATTTTTTAATCAGTTTGACTGGTATATTATCACATATATTATTATGACATAAGCTTCATGTCTCTAAAAAGTAATCCTTCATTATCCATCATAGTCTTTAGTACAATGATGTTATGGTGATGTTTTTATATCCTCCTCCTTTTGCTTTAGAGACCAAGAACAGGTCACAAGTCCAGTGGCCTGAGCTGCAGGAGATTCTCAAAAGGAATCTGTGAGCATTTAGCAATAGGTGTTTCATCTGAACACATATGTTAGATATTATTCATATCTATGAACAAGTCCTACAAATATGCATTATCTAATTATGTTAGTTATTCAATAATGCCTTCTCATGCAGACTTCATGAAAGAGAGGATGTGCAAGTTATCCAATTATATGTAAGGTTGAATATCAGGTCCTGATGTTATTATTCCTGTAAGTGACCACATAATACTCTTCCGGAAAAACAGACGGTGACACATACTCTCAGGTAACATTTGGAGTGTCCAAGCTTGCAGAAAAAGATCACTTTGGACATCATGGTTTTTAGAAGATTCAGTTCCTTAGAAAACTCAATTGAGTGTGTCACTAATAGAGACTCACACTATCATGATGATAGGTGGAAATGTTTTATTATTATTATTATTATTATTATTATTATTATTATTATTATTAATAATAATAATAATAACAATAAAGCTGTATTTATACCACACTTTCCATACATATGTAGCTCAAAGTGCTTTGACAATTTGGCTCTCTAAACAAAGAACAAACTAGTAAATAAAATGTATTGTACAATTTAAAACAGACCAAAAGAGAACCAATAACAATAAAATGAAAGTGTTAATTAAAAGCTGAAGTGAAAAGCAATCTATAAAAGATTGAAGATGACCGGTAAAAGACTAATCAAATGAAAGTGCTAATTAAAAGCTATGGTAACAAGGTACGTTTTTAGCTGTTACTTAAAAATATCCACTGAGCCAGCGTCTCTAATATGTTGTGGCAGGGTATAAGGATGAAGGACCTTTGGTATATTTAAGAGGCCTGCAACCAGAAGATCTAAGGGCTCATGATGAGACATGAAATGATGAAGAATCTGTGGGTGCCAAACCATTAAGAGCTTAATAAACCAGTAGAAACCAATAAACCAGTAGAAACCAATAAACCAGTAGAACTGATATCTACATGTATGATATATACTGATATGTGTGAGTGATGATGTAGAGAGAGAGAGAGGAGGGAAATGTTTGAATGTAAATTATTTAAATGAACTAGCAGGCCTTAGCATAACAATACATTAATAAATAAATAAAATTGTTTGTGCGTAAGCTCATTCAACTCTCTCATATACAACCTTTTCTGCACATTTGTCCAATACTGAATGGATTAGTGAGGAAATTAGTGAGGCTTTTTTACATATGGCTGTAACTTTGGCTTTGCATGTTGCTGATTCACCAGTGGGTTCACACTATCAACACTCCCCACCCTTCATGACTCCGTGTAACTCCTTTTGTTTAGTTGTCATCATTCCTTCACCATTCCACCATCGTCATCACTATAGAATACAAAAAAATAATTATCTAATGATAGCATAGAGATACAGTACAGTATTTCTGTTGTCTATGTCTGGTTTTGTGTGAACATCAGACCCTGATGGAATAAGTAGAAGTATAAGTATAAAAACTCTTTTGATCCTGTGAGGGAAATTTGGTCTCTGCATTTATCCGAATCTGTGAATTAGTTAAACACACTCAGCACACAGTGAACACACAGTGAGGTGAAGCACACACTAATCCCGGCGCAGTGAGCTGCCTGCTACAGCGGCGCTCGGGGAGCAGTGAGGGGTTAGGTGCCTTGCTCAAGGGCACTTCAGCCGCCTACTGGTCAGGGTTCGAACCGGCAACCCTCCGGTCACAAGTCCAAAGCGCTAACCAGTAGGCCACGGCTGCCCCCTAATAGGCCCCCTCTGGGACAGGCCTCACTTCTGATAGCAAAGAACTGACCTCTCAGCGGCTCCCTGAGAATGAAGTGTGTACACACAACAAGAGTCTGTATTGGACACAAGTATCTCAATTGGCTTTTCCTGTTGGGAGAGGCCTTTGGAGATTTGTTAGCAAAATGTTGCTCTGTTGGTGCCTGGACACTCACAGAGAGAGAAACACTCACACTCACACACACACACACCATCATACCCACATAATCACAGGTACACACTGACCCACATAACCACACACACCATCATACCCACATAATCACAGGTACACACTGACCCACATAACCACACACACCATCATACCCACATAATCACACTGACCCACATAACCACACACACCATCATACCCACATAATCACAGGTACACACTGACCCACATAACCACACACACCATCATACCCACATAATCACACTGACCCACATAACCACACACACCATCATACCCACATAATCACAGGTACACACTGACCCACATAACCACACACACCATCATACCCACATAATCACAGGTACACACTGACCCACATAACCACACACACCATCATACCCACATAATCACACACACCATCATACCCACATAATCACAGGTACACACTGACCCACATAACCGCACACACCATCATACCCACATAATCACACTGACCCACATAACCACACACACCATCATACCCACATAATCACAGGTACACACTGACCCACATAACCGCACACACCATCATACCCACATAATCACACTGACCCACATAACCACACACACCATCATACCCACATAATCACAGGTACACACTGACCCACATAACCGCACACACCATCATACCCACATAATCACAGACCCACATAACCACACACACCATCATACCCACATAATCACAGACCCACATAACCACACACACCATCATACCCACATAACCGCACACACCATCATACCCACATAATCACAGACCCACATAACCACACACACCATCATACCCACATAATCACAGACCCACATAACCACACACACCATCATACCCACATAATCACACTGACCCACATAACCACACACACCATCATACCCACATAATCACACTGACCCACATAACCACACACACCATCATACCCACATAATCACAGGTACACACTGACCCACATAACCACACACACCATCATACCCACATAATCACAGACCCACATAACCACACACACCATCATACCCACATAACCGCACACACCATCATACCCACATAATCACAGACCCACATAACCACACACACCATCATACCCACATAATCACAGACCCACATAACCACACACACCATCATACCCACATAATCACACTGACCCACATAACCACACACACCATCATACCCACATAATCACACTGACCCACATAACCACACACACCATCATACCCACATAATCACAGGTACACACTGACCCACATAACCACACACACCATCATACCCACATAATCACACTGACCCACATAACCACACACACCATCATACCCACATAATCACAGGTACACACTGACCCACATAACCGCACACACCATCATACCCACATAATCACACTGACCCACATAACCACACACACCATCATACCCACATAATCACAGGTACACACTGACCCACATAACCGCACACACCATCATACCCACATAATCACAGACCCACATAACCACACACACCATCATAACCACACACACCATCATACCCACATAATCACAGGTACACACTGACCCACATAACCACACACACCATCATACCCACATAATCACAGACCCACATAACCACACACACCATCATACCCACATAACCGCACACACCATCATACCCACATAATCACAGACCCACATAACCACACACACCATCATACCCACATAATCACAGACCCACATAACCACACACACCATCATACCCACATAATCACACTGACCCACATAACCACACACACCATCATACCCACATAATCACACTGACCCACATAACCACACACACCATCATACCCACATAATCACAGGTACACACTGACCCACATAACCACACACACCATCATACCCACATAATCACACTGACCCACATAACCACACACACCATCATACCCACATAATCACAGGTACACACTGACCCACATAACCGCACACACCATCATACCCACATAATCACACTGACCCACATAACCACACACACCATCATACCCACATAATCACAGGTACACACTGACCCACATAACCGCACACACCATCATACCCACATAATCACAGACCCACATAACCACACACACCATCATACCCACATAATCACAGACCCACATAACCACACACACCATCATACCCACATAACCGCACACACCATCATACCCACATAATCACAGACCCACATAACCACACACACCATCATACCCACATAATCACAGACCCACATAACCACACACACCATCATACCCACATAATCACACTGACCCACATAACCACACACACCATCATACCCACATAATCACACTGACCCACATAACCACACACACCATCATACCCACATAATCACAGGTACACACTGACCCACATAACCACACACACCATCATACCCACATAATCACAGACCCACATAACCACACACACCATCATACCCACATAACCGCACACACCATCATACCCACATAATCACAGACCCACATAACCACACACACCATCATACCCACATAATCACACTGACCCACATAACCACACACACCATCATACCCACATAATCACACTGACCCACATAACCACACACACCATCATACCCACATAATCACAGGTACACACTGACCCACATAACCGCACACACCATCATACCCACATAATCACACTGACCCACATAACCACACACACCATCATACCCACATAATCACAGGTACACACTGACCCACATAACCACACACACCATCATACCCACATAATCACTGACCCACATAACCATACATTCTCTTCTTTTTCTCTTTTCTCCAAACCCTTACATTACTCTCTCTCTCTCTCTCTCTCTCTCTCTCTCTCTCTCAGTCCTCTATGGGTAAACAGTGTACAGCGTTTTCTCTCTATTTCATCAGTGTTGCTGTCAGCCCATTTGTCCTCCATCCAATACTTACTCACTACTCAATACTTACTCCTCTCACTGCTGATATTACCTATTATTACCTCCTATCCCACACAAGTCGGCTTTTTTATTGTCAATTTCTTTACATGCACTGGTCATACAAAGAATTGAAATTTCGTTTCTTACTTTCCCATGCAGACATAGACATGCTTTAAATACAGACATAGACATACTATGGACATAGCCATAGACAATAAACATTAAATTAAAGTGCAAGACTGAAATATAGAACATGTATGTATCAAAATAGAAATATAGGACATATATATATATAAAAAAAAATAGAGGTAGTTGTGTTGTATATTTCTATAGTCTGTATATACACACCACCCTGTCCCAATCTCTCTCTCTCTCTCTCTACTCATTCTCCTGTTCTTCTCTGACTATCCTTATGTCCTCTCCTGGCAGGTCCCCTGTGATTATGCTGTAGTTTCGTACAGTGAACGGTAGTGAACACGTATTCATTTCAATTTAACTTAAGAAACTTTTTATATACACTCATGATGTAGTGTATATAATTTAACTTAAGAAACGTTTTATATCCACTCATGATGTAGTGTATATAATTTAACTTAAGACACTTTTTATATCCACTCATGATGTAGTGTATATAATTTAACTTAAGAAACTTTTTATATCCACTCATGATGTCGTGTATATAATTTAACTTAAGAAACGTTTTATATCCACTCATAATGTGTGAGGTACCTGGTGGGAATAAAGAGTACATATGAAGATATATCCCAAAAGATACCAAAATATATTGGCATCTGAGAAAAACATAACATAGCTAAAACAATGGCTGTGTATGGTTTGAATACTGTGTGTGTGTGTGTGTTGTTCTGTTTTGCTGTTCTTTGTTTGTTTTTATCAGTAGCTTACAAACAGTCTTTTCTAGGGATTCCAAATACAATCAATTCTGTCAGTGAAGTGAGACTGCCATCTACTGGACATTCAAGAGAAATCTAATGGTTTCGTGTAGACTTTAGTTTTGTCATCTTGAGTATATTTGAGGGGGAAATGTGCACGTTTGTCAACCAGTGTGCTATGAGACAAAGTGAGATGTGCCCTGGATTTTTGAGAAACCTAATCTGCTTTTGTAAAGGGTTATGAAAGAGGCGAGAGGGGCATTTCAAATGCATTACTGACACATCTTTTTCTTATTATTTTTAAGTCTATTTCTTGGGCTTTTGTGTTTATTGTGACAGGGCAGTGAATTGAGAGACAGGAAACGGGATAGAGATGGTGATCGGCAAATGAGCACTTGGACCCAATTGTAGTACTGAAGCGCCACAGCAACCCCCAAGGACACGAGTCTCGAGTTCTCGCGAGAGCACAATTTGAATTTGCTCAGCGAGTCACTCTGGCAACCAGTAATGATGCTCATTACCCACGCCCTTGGAGCCGAGCTGCACCAATCACATCGGTGTATCTGATATAGGCGGGCCAGAGGCGACCTAAACAGATGACGACAGCGCTGCAATGTCAAAGTCCAGAATCAGTCAGTAAACATTGGTTGTAGTGTTATCCAATTGCGTGCAGTGATATTTTCAAATGCATGCTTGGTGCCGCCCCTCGAGTTAGGTCATTTTCATTACTCATAGCCAGACCCTAAACCTTTTTCGGATTTGGGTCTGGATTCCCAGGCTAGTTTTTTTCAGTTGCTTTGGCACATTTCTCATAGCAGAGATGCTGTTTTTTTTTTAATTACAGTGCATGAAAATGCACTGTACTGTTCTTCCTAGGCTTCTTATTCTTCTTCTAACGCATTTAATGCAGCTTCAACCGTTTAACGTAGAAACTTCATTCAAACTATGTTACGTAGGTCTTACTAAGGACATGTGGGCTTTGTACTTTTCATCTTTGTAACTTTTATACTTTTTAAACTATTAATTAAAAACTAATCAAAATTTCCCCATAGACTTAACATGGGCTGATGACATCACAATAGAGCCGTTAAGCAATTAGAATCCTATGCCTATGCTAGCTAAGTAACATGGTTAGCATAGTTAGCATTGTTAACATGCTAGTTAGCATAGTTAGCATAACTGCTAAAAATTATTAGCTAGGTTACCTAAGTCACATGGTTAACATAGTTAGCATGTTAACATTGTTAACATGTTAGTTAGCATAACTACTAAAAATGATTATCTAAGTTAGTCACATGGTTAGCATAGTTAGCATTTTAGCATTGTTTATATGTTAGTTAGCATAGTTAGCATAACTACTAAAAATTATAAGCTAAGTTAGCTAATTCACATGGGTAGCATAGTTAGCATAGTTATCATTTTTGACAAGACTATTAGAAAACGTTAGCATAGTTAGCATAGTTAACATAACTACTATAAATTATTAGCTAAGTTAGCTAAGTCACATAGTTAGCATTGTTAACATAGTTAACAGCATTAGCATTATTAGCATTTAAAAAAAACTGCTAGAAAACTTTAGCTAAATTAACTAAGTTAAGTAACTTGGTTAGCATTATTATCTTTGTTAACATAGTTAGCATAACTGCTAGCAAACATTAGAGCCATTACAACTGTCAGTTATCGTCAACCGGGAATGGGAAGCCGTGGCCTACTGGTTAGCACGGTATGTGCTAGCCTGCCACTAAAAACAGTCTTACCCACTCCAAAGTACACCCAAGGCAAATAAATTATAACGCCAGACTATCGATGTAAATGTCTGTATTGATAGTTTTATTTCTAACATTATTCTATCCTTGCATTTCAACGATCGCATTACATTTTGAGGGACTAGTGTCTTAGCAGCGGCGGAATTATACTTGCTCCAGTTAGTAGTACTGCGCCAAAAAGTAAACAGTAAAGCGCACTCCAATGGGGATACCTAGTAGTAGCCTTGGTAATATCAGTCCGCCGCTGAGATGCAAAATGACTACTACCAACTTCAGGGAACAAAGTATAACTATTGCAACGCGATGCGAGGGTAGTTGTATTTCTTACACTATTCTATCAACACAGACATTTACATCGATTGTCTGGAATTTGCCTCGAGTGTCCTTTGGAGTAGGTAAGACTGTTTTTAGTGGCAGGCTAGCACATACCGTTGACTTGCGCTAGCCTAGCACCTGCAAACTCTGCAATTAGAACGACTGGATGAAACGTGTTGAAAACGGTCTCCACTGATAAATATCACACTTGCTTACTTGGAAATGAGGTCCTATGTCCAAAATCCTGAACCACCCCTTTAAAACATGACCATACAAACACCCTTACAAAGTTTTTTTTTCTCTTCCCCACTAGACTTTTACAGAAAAAGTCTACTACCCCCCCACTACCCCCTCTCCTCACCCCCATCCAAACCGCTGTGCCCAAGATGGCGAAATGTGTGTGGTACACTACGTTGGTCTCAAGGGCCCAAATCAACCTAGCCCATAACTCATTTGTGATTTGCAAAAACATTCCACTTTAATCGCCACTATATATTCGGTTGAGATGTTCTGAACTGTACCAAATTCCATGTGAATGATTACCCTGACAGTCTCTGGGGGTATGGCACGTTTCATGGAATTCCATCCATGAGGGGCCATACAATTACTTAATCTATGTGTACATTTAGTGAACTACCACAGGCACCCATCACCCGCCACCCCCCCCACACACACACACACACCACTTCACCATAACCCCTGCCCACACAATACCCCTCCACACAGACACAGAAACTTTCAGAAACTGCCACAGATTCAACCCCCCCCCCCCCCCCCCATGCACAAATACACAGCATACCCCTCCGCCCCCCTCCATTAAAGCAACACTATTGAAGTTTTGCTCTCGGGGTCCCCCTACAGTCGGAAAACAGTATTGTCTTCTAGTACTATCATAAAATCTGTCACGGTTACACGTGCATTTGTTGACAAGGCGATACCCCGCCTGCTGCATGTGAAATGTCTTCATTCCAGGTACAGTGCCATATATTTCAGCATGTTATATGAATATAATTTCATGGGCTTTATTTTTTTCAAACGCCAAAGATGGCGTAGCTCACGTTTACAAGCCAGCGTCATTATAGTAGCCTATTGGCTACTGTTTTACAGAATGGATATGCTAATTCAATTCAATTATGTGTGGTAGGTAATAGAGCATCACAGTCCCGCCCACAGCCAGAATGCGGTTAGGTGCCGGAAGTAAGATTCCCATTCATTTGTCCCATTGACTTTTTGGAAAAATCCGTATCTGAAGAGTTTTAGAGCATGTCTTAGGCTAACCAGCTACGGCATAACTCATAAGCATACAACATATCATTTCGAGTGAAAAAACAAAGAGAAAATCCAAAAAAAGTCAAAGGTACAAGACTGTGTACATATTTTCATTTCCGAGCGAAGGAACTACTCATCCCATAAACCACCGCGCCTCACTGAATAATATAAGCAAGGACGAACCGGCACAAAATGCCATTTGAACAATTAAATTTCCAACCGGCGACAGCACGCGAACCCTTTCCTCCAAACAGTGATTTTTATATAGTGAATGTGCAATTAATAGCAGTTATTACATAATAGTGTAAATAATAGTGTTTTGATATTGAATTTTATATTTGTCATCGTGTATTTTATATCGTGTGTGTGTGAAAGCAGTTAACGTTAAAGTTAGTGTAACGGATGCCAGCTAGCTTAGCTGTGCTTGTGGAACGTTGGTAAACCTCACTCCCCGACGCCTCAAGAGTGCTGCTGGCATGCAAGCCAGTAGCCTGGGCTATTGGCTCAATTGTTAGCGCGCTCGCCTCCCGATCCGAGGTGCTGCTGTTCGCGGGTTGGAGTCCGGGCGTGTGCAGGGCTGAATCGCGCAGGTTCAACACAACGCAGGTTACATTAGCAACATGGTGCAGTGCTTCGTACCTGACTGTCATCCTATGCTGTCATCACTGCTCAGTCGGCTGATGCATGGACCGGTGCATGGTCTGCTCTTGGACCACCATATTCAGTTTATTAATTTGCCGTGAATTATTACACAAAATGTTCATTAACCCTTAAAGGTGTAGGTTTTTGAAAATTCTAAGTTCCGCAACAATTGAAGGTTCTAAAATTCTATGTTGAATTCAATGAACCCAGATATTCTTTAGAATGTTAATTTCCCAACATTCCCATCACACCGGTGTGACGGTACTCCTTTAAGGGTTAAATGCACGAAGAAGTATTCCTAGGTTAATGATTGATATGAATCATACAGTATGAAGGCTACAGTAGCCTAGCTAATGTTAACTAGCAGCATTAACGTTACCAACCTCCCTGCTTAACTCACCACAACTTTGTAGGTCTTGTCCCTCATGCTGGCCCTTACAAAACCCACAAGCTGACTCTCGGACACACAACAGTCATGTAATGTGTACAGTAATGTGACCCGATTTAAAGTGGCTTTCACCCCTTTGGACACTGACTAAAACATAATATATTTCATACCTGTGTTGCAGCATGTAGGCTAATGTTAGCTGCATTATGTAATGACATACAATGTCGGAAATGCTAAAGGCTAGCCTGTCGGCTACCTGAAAAGTTTGAGTGTTTAAACTAACATTTACAGTGGTCTATTTGATAGCGTATTGGCCCTGACTAAGTTCGTGTGATGTATAAACCACAATCCTTGTTGATACAAGTACCAATATTCGTCAAGAAAGTTTTTAATCATATTAAGATTTTCGCCATAGGCAGTAAAAGACACCGCCATCTTTATCAATAATTTTCGCTGAGAAAGTTTCAAACTATGACCATAACGGCCTTTCCACATAGACGCCGCATTGGCTGCTGGAAACAAGAAATGCGGCCGCCATCTTGGACCGGTCATACTCCTCGTTGCGTTGCAGCAGAAAACACAAGATGACAGCACTGTGCAGCATGTTCCTGCTCAAATCGGCGGACCATACTCGGGGGATTTACTTTTCACAAGTAAGATTTAACATTACCGTACTATTGGTTGTATTTTGTATTTTCGAACAATGTGGCCTGTATCATAGCTACATGTATGACCTTTGCAGCAAACAAAACCGTGTGAAAATCTGTTCGGTATTCAGTGAGGTATGATTAATTTAATGCGCTGACAGCTCATTGCACCAGCCAAAGAGATTACACTGAGTGGAGTGGATGATCGATCCAAGATGGCGGCCCCACGTCTCGTCAGCGCTAGTAGGGATTTCCCCTTGAGGATCAATAAAGTATCTATCTATCTATCTAGACGCCGCATCGACCGCTACTCCCTACCAAGGGGGCAGGCGAATTCCCGGAAGTAGAAGAATCGACGTAGGCTGGAGGGACCACCTCTCTGCTAACTCCCATAGAAGCCCATTCATTCTAGGATTTTTTTGAAATACCATAACTTCATATAACATATATCCTGTGCCGATATTGTAGCTTCTGTGTAATCCACATAAACACTACAAAGGCAAAACAGACTCCACTACCTCGTCCGTAACTTTGGTTACCCATAAGAAGAATGGTTAGCTTGTTCGGTTGGAGGGAAGCTAGCTTTGACGTAATCTCTCTTTCACGCCGTAGGGAGATAACCGTATTGTTTGGATAAGAAGCTCAGACCACCTTACTATCTGACGGTAACTCATAAGCAAAACCTAGCATACACGACCATATGTTAAGGTAAAGCATTACACAGAGGCAACCTAATAATAATAAAAAAGTTCACTAGTTCGCCCGTCGGCATGATTGCTATACTGAGTGTATAAGCTAAGCGCGTGTTTGGCATGATAGCTGGCCGTGGTCATGGAATGCCTGAAGCGGAGATCTCGATAGAGCGATGGCCGCTTGCACCCCCCAGTGTAAGGAGGATGCGTAACTGGGCTATCAGTGAAATGGAGGAGTAAGGGGAGGAGGAGGAGGAGGAGGAGGGATAATTTTGCGAGCGCCGCGGCGTGTGACGTATGGATAAGGAGGCCGGCTTAAATACCCTGGCGGCGGAAGACAGGTGAGTTAATTGCTGTCAATCATCCCTAAGGGCTCCTCCCGAACTTTGTTTAGAAAACATCATTTCACTAGTTCGCCCGTCGGCATGATTGCTATAATGAGTGTATAAGCTAAGCGCCTGTTTGGCATGATAGCTGGCCGTGGTCATGGAATGCCTGAAGCGGAGATCGTGATAGAGCGATGGCCGCTTGCACCCCAAAAGAGCAGAAAGGAAGGCCACTACCGAAATTACATTTGCGCTTGCTTAGCAAGTCATAGATCCACTAGATGGAATGGATGTACAGTAGGAGTGATAGGCATCCGTGGACCAACGGCTCAGTATTTGATTGCTGCTCTGATTGCACAGAGTAGCGGCCTGCGGGAACCGGATTTGACAAGGATATATTAGAGTCTGGAACCTGTGACGAGTGATGGGTACCCTTCATCTGAGATGAAGAGAGCGGGCTAGTAGGTGATGCTTGAGCTGACCGATATGAGATGTAGTGTGATGGGTATGAAAGCTGAGGATCTTAAGCAGAGTTGGATATGAAAAGGAGTGTCCTTTTCGGAACTGATCGGTTTAGTCTGATTGGTAGTAATCGTATTGTGTCCTGGTCTAACTCAAGATCTGCCATCAGGAATGAAATGAGACGAGAGGCATGTAGACTCACTACATCTCAGCAGCCCAAAGGAGGCCGGTAAACATGATGGAGGGTGAATCAGAGTGCTGTGACATGAACCCCTTGCGAAGTATAGCAAGGCAAGCGGCAAGTACACAAGAGTGGATCTTCGTTGCGCTTGCTCAGCGGCGGACATTCGTGTATTGCATAACCGTGGGAACGATGGGTGTCAGGGTTCAGCAGAGCTGCTGCCGCGAGGGTCTCGGGGTTCAGCCGAGACGTTGCTGCATGGTCTTGGGGCTCAGCGGAGCAGTCATTAGATGGGTCCTGAACCTTGGCGGAGCTGTTCCTAAGGTCCTATGGGCTCAGCGGAGCTGCTTCTGCATGGGTCCTGGGGCTCGTTGGAGCCATCGATGCCTGGCTCCTGGGGCTCGGTGGAGCCGTCGTTGCCTGGGTCCTGGGGCTCGGTGGAGCCGTCGTTGCCTGGGTCCTGGGGCTCAGTGGAGCTGTTGCTGCATGGGTCCTGGAGCTCAGCGTAGCTGTTGCTGCATGGTTCTCGGGGCTTGGTGAAGCCGACGTTGCATGGGTCCAGGAGCTCGGCGTAGTTGTTGCTGCATGGTTCTTGGGGCTCAGCAAAGCAGTCGTTGCATGGGTTTTGGGGCTCAGCGTAGCTGCTGTTGCATGGGTCTTGGGGCTCGGCGTAGTTGTTGCTGCATGGTTCTTGGGACTGAGCGAAGCCGTCGTTGCATGGGTCTTGGGGCTCAGTGAAGCCATCGTTGCATGGGTCCTTGAGCTCGACGTAGTTGTTGCTGCGTGGTTCTTGGGGCTTCAGCGAAGCCATCGTTGCATGGGTCTTGGGGCTCAAGAGTAGTTGTTGCTGCATGGTTCTTGAGGCTCAGCGAAGCTGACGTTCCATGGCTCCTGTAGCTCTGTGTAGCTTTGCTGCATGGGGCTCAGCGGAGCCGTAGTAGCAGGGACTAGACTTCCGAGACTTCCTTCGTAGACTTCCGAGGGCCCTGACATTTAAAACGAGACATTGATAACTTTGAAAAAGCACTGGTAGTTTACTTAAATAATTCAGTGGAAATGCATGGATTCCAGTTTCTTCCAGTAGCAGCAACTGGAATCCATGCATTTCCACGGAATTATTTTTGGAATCTGATCCCTTATCACACCTGTTCATTCTTACTCATCGCTCGACTTATCGTGACTAAATTTAAGATGGCTGCAAACGCTAAACTTTGTGAAGATACTGTCTGTATAAATCGTCTTGTAAGTAAACTACCAGTGCTTTTTCAAAGTTCTCAATGTCTCGTTTTAAATGTCAGGGCCCTCGGAAGTCTACCAGTGAAGTGTGGAGATACATTGAGCCTCGTAAATGGGTGTAAAACAGTGATTTATTTGCATGGCTAGCCTGATGCCGAAGCACCACCATTGAAAAAGCTGTTGGTAGCATCGGCTAACTAGCGCCAGATTTTGGAGTGCAGGGGACAAGCCGAGATGGGCTATGAGACATACGTTCACACTCGGTATCATGTTTCAATATACTTTAGGTCAATATCACACCGGAATTCTCCTTTAAAGATGAAAGTGTTGCGGTGAATGAATTGTTGTTTTTGTCTCTTGCAGAAGAAGAACCTGATTTTTGGGGGAACATTTTCTAACAGCATTTTTTCATCATTCAGACTTTTTTAAACATTCAATAAAATGAATTGAAAATATTTCTGGCATCTTTCTTGTGTCTTTATCTTTATAGTCTAAATAAATAAAGGTCGTATAAGCCGGGGGTGGGCATAGCTTTGATGAGTCGTTGAAACATTGGCTCATTGTCGTTTTCGATGATTTGCCGACATCCCGGCGATGTCTTGCCAATGAGCAAACGCTTCCTATGCGATGTCTTCTAGACTGTAACGGCATTCATCGGCCCGACATCGGTAAGATTTATGTGTGCCGTCTGGGACGTGGTGGAAGTGGAGGTGCCATAGGGGTCTATTCTCTTGCCCTTATTGCACTTGCACTAATCTGGAGACCAAGCCCAAGGCCTTCCGCTGGACGGCTCCCAACGGCAGAGAGATCCTCTGGCACTGCAAAGGCAGATCGCAGATGTTCCACCAGACCAGCACCCCGGGGAACCTGTCCTTGCTCCTATGCCTGATGCCAGATGTTCCACCAGACCAGCACCCCGGGGAACCTGTCCTTGCTCCTATGCCTGATGCCAGAAGATGAGGGAGTGTACCGGTGTGAGATCGGCGAGGGCAAATCCAGAGTGTTTGTGCTCACCGTTAATGGTAAACTATTGCCTTCTGGGGTGGGCTATGGTTTATTTCCCAAAGTAGCTTAAGTAAATGGCAATTAATGATCTTTGATGTTACATGTTACTTAATATGAGGTAAAGATAACTAAGGGTAATGTGTGCAAAGTCTGACAAATTTGCCATGTTTTTGGTGGAGATTGATTTCCTTCCCAAAGGCTTTTAATACCAATCAATGTTACTTGAGTTTTGCGAAAGATTGTTGATATTTGTACTAAACAACATATCACACAAATGGTGTGATACTCCTGAAGTATGCATGCGTGTTGATTGGCTGGGAGTGTTTTGCCAAGTCCACAGTCACAACTGTGTAGAAACACCAGACTTTTCCTGACCTAGAGACAATAAATGCACAGATAAAGAGCCACAAGGAGCCATTTGCCGAATCCAAGATTGTATCCAAGGTGTATGGGAGCTGGCAACATCAAGTCAAAACAGCACATTTCTAGCATTGCTATAAGCATTGTTGCAGTAATGTATTAATGTATTTATATATAATTTTGTAGCAGGACCCACCTACGCCAAACTAACAAGCGATGAAACAGGTCAGTTCACCAGTTATAAACACTTCTACAACCATTTTTTCTGTATATCAATTGTACGTACCTTTATGTAAATCATCAATGAAATGTTAATGATTGTGTGTGTGTGTACAGAGGTTGCGATTCTCGAGAGTCCTTGCCGCCTCCAGCATCTCCTTGTGTTCATGTTGGCTGTCCTCATCCTCCTCATCACACACATCACTGTGGGAGCCATGATCATCTGCTGGAGGAACCAGGGGAACCTCAACACCTTACAACCAGCTGGAGGAACCAGGGGAACCTCAACACCTCACGACCAGCTGGAGGAACCAGGGGAACTTCAACACCTTACAACCAGCTGGTTTTGTGTGTGTCTGGGAAAGACTGTGTGAGTCTGCATGGAGTGTTGTTACATGTAGGCCTATTGCATGTATGGTTTTGTGTGTGTGTGTGTGTGTGTGTGTCATGGAATGTCAGTGTGTATGTGTGTGTGTGTGAGAGAGTGAGAGATAAAAGGTAACAAGATAACTTGTTTGTTTTTATCGTTTTGTTTTCAACTGTTTTTTTTATCTTCCTTCTCATTTAGGTATTGGCTTTTTTCATTCAGGTACTGCCTCTCGTCCTTGCAACTGAAAGTGAAAATCTGAAAGAATCTGCTGAGCAAAACATTTTAATTTGTATTTAGTTTATATTTTTTATATCACACTACGTGACGTTTGTATTAAATGCTACTGCTTCAATAGACAATGACTTCCATGTCAGCAATGGTGAATGCTGAATAGTGTGTGCCAATGAAAAGCTTAATTGCTAGAGGAGCATTCAGCTTGGCTGTGAAGGTGATGATTTTTGCCATTGATTGTTTCAGCAGTTCAACTTTAAGCTTGTATAATGGTCATTAATACATTCTGCAGAATGTCAGTGCTGCATGTAGTTTACATTAACTCTAGAACTGTTTAGTATGACTAAAATGAATCTGTATCTGTATTATCTGTAGCATTAGTTGCCTCACTCTTCTGTAAGCTAAGCTAACAGTATTTGTTAGCTGCCGTGTCAATGAATCTATGATGAAAACATTTCTTCAATTGCCAACTTTAAATATGAGGGCATTCTGACTCTACAGTCCCAAGTTGGAAGTGTAGCTGTGATAAAGATAGATAGATAGATAGATAGATACTTTATTGATCCCCAGGGGAAATTCAGGGGGGTCTCAGTAGCATACAGACATCACACACAACATGCACTTACAGCAGAAATGGTAAAAATAAGTATAAGTATAAACATATAACTGAACTCCACTGTACAATAGAGACAGTAGGAGATAAGAAAAACTAACAAAACTAAATACTAATATACTATATAAATAAATGTAAAAAATCCAGTGTGCTTGAGGGTGATCAAGCATGAGACGCTTGTAGTGACAGGGCCAGGACTGGGCCTGTAGTTCTGTGTGCATGGTGAGGTGCTTAAGAGAGTGAGTGTCATAGTGAAGGTGCAAAAAGTAGTCCAACATTAGTCCAACAGTGCAACAGTGCAATAATAAGGTCTAGAGACCAGCATAAATAATATGGACGAATCGGAGAGTAAAGTATAATGTAGACAAGGTAACAAGGTAATATAAAAAACTATGTCAGTAGTGCAAGAGCAGGTTGAGGTAATAGGGTTACAGCCATTCAGTATTGTAGCAGAAGCCATTGATCACGTGTGCTAATATAGCATGAAAAACAGTGTAGCAGGAAAACAGAAGTAAAAACATTAGGCTGTGGACATTAGTAAAACAGTAGTAAAACAGTAGTAAAGCAGTAGTGGGCAGTCAGTACTCAAAAAACATGGACATGGAGAGGGTGGAGAGGCAGACAGACTAAGCAGAGAAGTCTATCTCTCCTCTTCCCTTTAGTGAGGCATTGAACAGTTCAATGGCCCTGGGGACAAATGACTTCCTCAGCCTTTCAGTTGTGCGTGGCAGTGAGCGAAGTCTCCAGCTGATCAAGCTCTTTTGCTTTTTAATAGTGCTGTAGAGTGGATGGCATTCATTGTCCAAGATGTTGATCAGTTTGTTCAGGGTCCTTTTGTCAGATATTGAAGTGATGCACTCCAGTTCAGCTCCCACTACAGAGCCAGCCTTCCTTACCAGCCTGTCAAGTCGCCCAGCATCCTTCTTCTTTGTGCTTCCTCCCCAGCATACCACTGCATAGAAGAGGGCGCTGGCCACAACAGACTGATAGAACATCCTGAGGAGCTTGCTGCACACATTGAAGGACCGCAGCCTCCTCAGGAAGTACAGCCTGCTCTGCCCTTTCTTGTAGAGTGCGTCAGTGTTGGCTGACCAGTCCAGTTTATTGTCCAGGTGGAGACCCAGATACTTGTAGGTGCTTACCACCTCCACATTGACCCCATCAATGGAGACTGGTAGCAGAGCGGGCTTAGACCTGCGGAAATCCACCACCATCTCCTTGGTCTTTTTGAAGTGTTTAGTTGAAGGTGATTGAGTTTGCACCATTGCACAAAGTCCTCCACCAGGCTCCTGTACTTCTCCTCTTGCTCGTCCCTGATACACCCCACAATTGCAGTATCGTCAGAAACCTTCTGCATGTGGCATGACTCGGTGTTGTAGCAGAAGTCAGATGTGTACAGGGTGAACAGGACTGGAGAGAGCACAGTTCCCTGTGGCGCTCCGGTGCTGCTGATCACAGTGTCAGAGAGACAGTTCTTCAGTCTGACGAACTGTGGTCGCTCGGTCAGGTAGTCTGTAATCCAGGTTACCAGGTGAGTGTCCACACCCATCTGCAAGAGCTTGTCTTCCAGTCTGAGGGGTTGGATGCTGTTAAAAGCACTTGAGAAATCAAAGAACATGATTCTCACAGCACTTTTCCCCTTGTCTAGGTGAGAATGTGTCCTGTGTAGAAGATAAGTGATGGCATCGTCCACGCCCACTTTCTCCTGGTATGCAAACTGTAACGGGTCTAGTGCATGGCGTACCTGGGGTCTGAGCATACCTAAGACCAGTCGCTCCAGTGTCTTCATCACGTGATGTTAGGGCGACAGGCCTGAAGTCATTAAGCTCACTGGGGTGTGGCTTCTTAGGGACGGGGGTGAGACATGATGTCTTCCACAGTGTTGGAACTTGTCTGAGACGTAGACTCCAGTTGAAGATGTGCTTCAGTGGCTCCCCCAGTTCAGCAGCACAGGCCTTGAGTAGCCTTGGACACAGTCTGTCAGGCCCGGCTGCCTTCCGAGGATTAAGTTTTTTTAAAAGATAACTTACTTCGGAAGCTGTAATGATGGGGGGGGTGAGGGGAGTGGAGGGGGAGGAGAAGGAGGGGTGCTTCTGAGAGGGTTGTCGTGTGGCTAGAGACTGATGGCTGTTGGCTGAGGCCATTGTTGCCGCAGTGCTCGTGGTCACCATGTGGGGGAGAGGTGCGATAGCCTGATCTGCAGTGATGGGGGAGGGGAGGGGGAGTGCATCTGGGGTCTGTGTGTCTGATGGCTGTTGACTGAAGTCGTTGTCAACTCATTGTTCGTGGTCGCCATGTGGGGGAGGGGTGAGTGTTGCACTGGTAATGAGGTGGGGTGGGGGCTGGGGGATGACCACCTCCTTGATGTCCCTGTCAAGGTTGCCAGAGTCTTGGACAGCTCAACAGGCACAGGCAAGGAGGCATCAGGCGGGGGCAGGGCGTGGGGTGATGGGGGCTCAGATCGTTGGATGTCCCCGGGATGCAGAGCTGGAGAGACTGGGAGGTGGGGGTAGGGCGGGCACGCAAACAAGAGCAGTACCTGGAGCTGGTGCAGGGCAATCGAACCTGTTGTAAAAGTGGTTTAGCTGGTTCGCCCTGTCCAGGTCTCCCTCCACAGAGCTGCTGCTCTTCTTAAGGCCAGTGATGGATTTCATACAGTCCCACACCTCCTTTATGTTGTTTTCTTGCAACTTCTGTTCCATCTTCCTTCTGTAGTCCTCCTTAGCCTCTTTCAGCTTATTCTTGAGTTCCCCCTGTACTCGCCTCAGCTCTGCCATGTCCCCCTCTTTAAACGCCATCTTTTTCCTATTGAGAAGGGTCTTGACATTACTGGTTATCCAAGGCTTGTTATGTGGATAGCAGCGTACAGTCCTTGTGGGAACAACAATGTCCATACAGAAGTTCAGATAGTCAGTAGTGCAATGTGTGACCTCCTCTAAGTCCTCTCCATTCAGTAGCACACTCCAGTCAGTGGACTCAAAGCAGTCTCTCAAAGCCTCATCCGCTTCTGGTGTCCACTTCCTGAAGGTGCGCGTGGCAACTGGTAGCCTCTGACCTTTTGGCTTGTACATTGGCTGAAGATGAATGAGGTTATGGTCCGACTTCCCCAGTGGGGGAAGGGGGGTGGCACTGTAAGCATCCCTCACGTTTGCATACATGAGGTCTATTGTCCTGTTTTTCCTAGTTGGGCAGTCAACAAACTGGTAAAAGTTTGTGAGGGTGGAATCCAGTGTAATGTGGTTGAAATCTCCAGAGATCGCAAAGAAGGCATCACTGTGCTGAGTTTGGAGCCTAGCGACTGTAGAGTGAATGACGTCACACGCTGTGTCTGGGAGGGCTTGAGGCGGAACGTAAACACAAACAACAATGGCGTGCGAGAACTCCCTCGGCATGTAGTATGGTCGTAGACTGACCGCTAGTAACTCCACATCCTTACAGCATACAGTCTCCTTCACTGTAACATGTCCGGGATTGCACCATCTGTTGTTTATGTATATCACCAGTCCGCCTCCCTTCTTTTTGCCAGAAAGTTTACAGTCTCTGTCCAAACGAGCTACACTGAAGCTGGGCAGCTCAATGTATGGCTTGTTAGCCACGTCTCCGTAAAGCATAGCAAACTACAATCCCTGTACAACTTCTGATTTTTTACCAGGGTAGCCAGTTCGTCAGTCTTGTTGGCAAGTGAGTTCACGTTTCCCATAACCATGGAAGGAACTGAGGGCTTGTGTTTCCATTTCTTCTCCCGACGCCTAGTCCTCACTTTGACTCTGGAAGTGTAGGATCATTATGACACCCTCTGAATGCACGCCAAGTTTCGTGGAATTCCGTTCATGGGGGGCCACACAATAAATTAATTTATGTTACTATACACCAACTGGCCTGTAGGTGGCCGGAGACAGTTTTCTGTGAATATCTCGAGAACCGTAGGGCCTAGGAGGTCCACCTTTTTTTTGTTGGTCTTAAGGGGGCATGTCAACCCATCCCATTACCACTTATTTCATGTATAGCGCCACCTAGTTAAAAATTAAAAAGCAAAAAATTAGGTGTTTTCATCACAATATCTCTGGCTGACATGGTCAAAACTGCACAAAATTGAAAGTGTAGGATCATTATGACACCCTCCGAATGCATGCCAAGTTTTGTGGACTTTCGTTCATGGGGGGCCTTACAATAAAATAATTTATGTGTACATTTAGTGACCGTACACCAACAAGGATTCCCGGGACACTGAAAGACCGGGGTACATGAAACTTGGTGGGCATGTACCCCCACATGGATAGCATGGAACCATTGTTTTTTGTTTTGATCTGTAGCCCCCCCCGCTGTACTGGACCCCCCGAAAGGAGGGTAGGGCAGTTTTCTGTGAATATCTTGAGAACCGTAGGGCCTATAGGACAGGGGTGGGCAAACTTTTTGGCTCAAGGGCCACATTGGGTTTTGAAAATGGCAACCCCAAATAAAAAAATATTTTTTTTTAAAGTTTTTTCAGTTTTAAATGGTCAGTAGTGGGAACTACTGTTGCCTTCATGATTTCCTTTTAAAACTTTCTTATAAGAAGGAGATATCAATTATCAACAATCACAAGCCAGCTGGAACCTGCGGCTCTCTCTCCCTCTCGTGAGTGCAGTCGCGTTCCCAATGAAATGGATTGCATAATGTTCACGTTAGATCTGCTGCAAAGAAGATAACTAAGAGGTAACTTAGTTTAACATGATGTTATCTCTATTTAACATGATGTTTTGACATTGACATTGTAAACGTTATCTAAGGAGAGTGAAAAGCAGTTTGCGGTAAAGCTAACCAACGTCGTCTCTATCGCAGGAAAAAAATAGCGAGCAGCCTGATAACTAAATGAAATGCTCGGCGGGCCGGATGAAAGTGCTTGGCGGGCCGGATCGGGCCGCAGTTTGCCCACCCCTGGCCTAGAATTTTTTCTGTATGTTTGCCTCCAGGGTTCATGTTAACCCATTCCATGTGCACACATGTGCATAAACAGATACACACGCACACACATACATTCACAGTAATCATACGTATGACACATGCTCACACAGTAGACATATGTATGCATGCATGCACATGCACAAACACACATACGCAGACAAACACACAAGCACGCACACACACACACACACACACATAAACATAAACGTGTGCACGCACACATACACACAATTCAAGAATTTCTCAGAATTATGAACAGGCAAGATGGGGGTGGGGTTGTATAAAATGAATTTTACATGTGAAATCTATGAACTAATCATGTTTTGGTACTTGTTGTCTAGCAGATACCAGTGAGAATTGAGTGTGGATAATGCAATTTAGTGAGACAGTTAGAATCATATAGGCCTTTCAGCGTGATTTATTTTTGTGGAAAAAATGTGCTGGACTGGGCGGTGGTCATATTTTGTACCGCTCTGCGGTACATCTAGTTTTGTATGTGGCACACATTGGTGCTAGCCATGGGAATAACCATACGAACAAATTAGGAATTTGCTCTGCAGGTCCGTCTGGCCTAGAGACCATTGAAGCCCATTTCCAATGTCCCTAAAACACAAGCATTGAAAAACAATCGCAAATCCGGCATGGACGTGCATTTATTTGGAATTGAGTAAACAACTGCATCTAAAACCTTCATTTACAAGATTGCTGCACTCCCGAAACGGGGTCATCCCTATGTTACCCGCTTGGGTTAGGGTTTTAAAAAAGGGTCCTATGTTCCCCGCTTGGGTTAGGGTTTTAAAAAAGGGTCCTTTTTTAAAGGGACCTTTTTTTTTTCCGGGGAACATTGTTAGGACTTGCAGGCAAGGACCCAAATGCAGACCAGAAACTTGCGTAGTTCAGTTTTAATGTTGCAGCCAGACAGCAACAGAGCAAAGCACAAGAGATACAGTCCAAACACGAAAAGTTCCAAAAAGGGCAAAGCACAAAAGATCCAGGATGAGTATCCAAAACGCAGGCAAAAACAGGCAGAGTATCCACAGAAGACCAGAAATACAGCTCTGGCAGACACAGCATTATCCTCACCAAAATCAGTTACAACCAGACAAAGAACAGAAAATAAACTGAACTTTAAATACTAGGCAGTCTAAACAAAGGAGACAGATCATTGGGTGAGGACAAACAAGGGACAGGAGAAATCAATACAGATAATAAGCAGACTGATGAACAGCACAGGTGTGGGCAGAAAGTGGCGGGAAAAAACAGGGAGTGGCAAGTTGGAGGTGGGATTCAGGCCACAACAAAGGCACATGGCATCAAAACATAAGATTGTCCGACAATACACAATCAGTCCAGCAGGGCGGCCAGAGTCCCTCAGTACTAAGTACTGACAAACATAGGACCCGGGGAACATAGGTACGCTCCCCCTGAAACGATTTGGTAAGAGTTTAATGCACCAATTAGAGTTTAATTTCACTGCTAGTCATGCCCCTGCTGGAAGTCGTAAGTCAATGAACCTCTTTTAGACCCGAAGGTCTGCGTGCTAACCTCAGACCCACTCTCAATTCCAACTGAGAAGGTCTGCGTGCTAACCAGGCTACATTGGTACACCATTTTGTCTAAAATGTCATTCTGTTCAGAAGCACTTCACATACACCATCATGTGATGCACCAGGACACATTGTCTGTGATGTGTCCTGGAGTCAGGCTTCAGAGATCAGTACCATATCTGGCCTGAACATGAGCTGCCATCAGTAGATGACGTGTAAATAATCTATATCCACTACAAATGCAGCACAGCCATAGCCTGGTCCTACCAGACTCTCGTGGAACATTTTATACAGAGAGTCTGGCCACTTTCCATTGCCAAGGGTTAACTTCCTTGAAGGTGAGTACTCTGTTGAAGTTTAAAACTATTGGATCTGCCCAGAGCCACTCTGAATCTGCCATAACCAATCGCTAACGTTTGGTCGTGACGTATGTCATATGGTTCGTACAACCTAGGGGGGCGCTGGCAACGTGAGAGTT
This sequence comes from Alosa sapidissima, assembly GCF_018492685.1. Classification (NCBI taxonomy): domain Eukaryota; kingdom Metazoa; phylum Chordata; class Actinopteri; order Clupeiformes; family Clupeidae; genus Alosa; species Alosa sapidissima. The sequence continues at coordinate 1,022,338 of NC_055958.1, read as the reverse complement.
TTTTTTTTTTTTTTACATTTTAAACTTTCATGGTTTTCACATATTTTTGGTGCAAAAATAGGCTTCCTGAAATAAATAGGCTATTTTCATTCATGGGTTTCTAACCCCTCTACCGTCCCAGCTACATTTCACTGTTAATCTATGCTCAGTGGTCATACAGTGCAGTACGGGCCAGCACACGCCCGGACTCACGTCCCCCAGCCCCAGCCCCAGGTTGGTGGCGTCTTATAATATTGTTTTATTAATTGCCAAGTCTGGCTTACCGTTCACTGTGAGTCTCTGGTAATTCTGGCAATAAAAGAGGCCATCTCCACTGTCCACACATTTTCTTATAATTCCAGAAGAACCCAAAACAGCACCGAAATGGGCTCATTTTTTATTTAAGCAATATAACATGAGTGTGAGTGGCCTATAGCCTACCCAGGGTTGTAGTTTTTTTTTAATTTATTTTTTATTGTGTGTGGGGGTGGGGGGGCATAGGATCAAAGTAAGGTCAGGGGGGGCGTTTGCTCAAAAAAGGTTGAGAACCACTGATCTACAGTACCCTCCAGAATTATTGGCACCTCTGCTAAAGTTGACTAAAAAGAGGAATATAAAATCATCTTTTGGAAATTGATCTTAATGCCTCAAGTGAAAAAATTTGTAAATATCCAACCTTTAAGGACTTTCTTTGTGAATGAATAATGTATCATACATAAATAAATGTTCTTCCATAAAATACAGGGGTCATAAGTATTGGCACCCCTATGTTAAATTCCCATAGAGGCAGGCAGATTTTTATTTTTAAAGGCCAGAGAGTACTGTCTGTATCTGTATGTTTTTATAGGGGCGCTGTGTTGAATGTGTCCACTGGGGAGCAGTAGAATACAATACATGGGTCCGATGGGTGACATGCTGTTTTCTGGTGTGTTTGTATGAAAGTCTATGAAAGTAGACATTTAGCAAAGTTACAGTTTTTCTCAGTCACTTTGGTGCATATCTTAAATCATCATTAACGTTTGCACAACAGTGCATTTCTCTAAACAATTAATTTTTGGTGCACACCCTAATCGCAGTCAATTATTTAGATGCTCTGATATCAAAACAGAAAGTGTCAGTCACCTGTGGAACCTAAGACCTCCATGTTTTTAACAGCTTTACCGTGCGAGAGAGATGGCTTTCTCCAATGCAACCCACAGGCGTTTCACAGGACGCTTTCGGATTTGGCCTTTCAATCCAAGGGCGACGTATTGGACGCTTTCAGTAAAAGCACGGACCATTAAATTGCCTAGTTGTCAGCTGCAGGCCAGTTTCATATTATTTTGGGATCTTCGTGTAGCCAGTACATTTCTGTGTCCATAATATTGCATTTCTGTAGTAAAGTGCAGTAGAAAGTGCAACGTCCCAGGTAGGCTACTGTATTTTCCTGCATATGAACTGTAAATATTTCTCAAACTACAGTGCTGACACATGAAGTAATGAAGTTATATTTTGTATTTGAATGTTTACCTAATTTTTTAGACAAACTGAAAAATGACAGCTGTCATCTCACATAGTTTACATTAGTCATAACTTCTCACAAACAGATATGTTTATGGATGGATTTGATCCATCTATCTATCTGTGTGTGTGTGTGTGTGTTATCCCTCTCTCAGTCCTTCTGTAAAGCACTGGAGTACCTGAGCTACATTTCTCAAAGTGAACCCTCATACAGAGACCCTACTGAGTACTACGCAGAGGCACCTGGCGGTACAGCTACAAGGTCAACCTCAGCATAGACGAGTCCAGAATCCACACCCCTTAGGTGAGTTAGAGCAAAGTCCTTTTAGGCAAGTCCCTCCACTCGGCGGCCATATGACAACGCTTTTTGGGCACTCGTCGGGCATCCATTTTGGCAGAAATGCGCGTGCGCAAGGCTTCACGACACCAATCTTGCTCCAGCGGCGAGATCACAACAGATGATTGGCACGATGTCTTCACAACACACCATATGATTGGCTCAATGTATTCACATCACACCACATGATTGGCTCAATGTATTCACATGTCAACGTTTTGCCGAGGAAGGGGTGGGATATGTGTAGACAACGGCCATATTGGCGTGACAAACTAGCCCCATGCATTTCTATGGAGTATTTTTTGAGTGCTGTGTCTCCACATTAGAAAGTCTCTGGTTAGAGTCCACCAGACCATGTTTTTGTAGGCCTCATGTAGGCCTACCAACATTGTCTTAATTTAAACCCTAGGAAGCCTGATGTGGTGTGTGTGTGTGTGTGTGTGTCTATCTGTGTGTGTGTGTGTGTGTGTGTGTGTGTGTGTGTGTTTGTTTGTGTGTTTGTGTGTGTCTATGTGTGTGTGTATCTCTGTGTGTGTGTGCATGTGTGTGTGTGTGTGTGTGTGTGTGTGTGTCTATCTATCTGTGTGTTTGTGTGTGTGTGTGTGTCTATGTGTGTGTGTGTGTGTATGTGTGTGTGTGTCTATCTGTGTGTGTGTGTGTGTGGCTGTGTGAATCTATCTATCTGTGTGTGTTTGTGTGTGTATATCTGTGTGTGTGTGTGTGTGTCTATGTGTGTGTGTGTGTGTGTGTGTATGTATCTGTATGTGTGTGTGTGTGTATGTGTGTGTGTCTACAGTATATGTATGTGTGTGTGTCTGTGTATCTATCTATCTATCTGTGTATCTATCGGTGTGTGTATGTGTGTGTGTGTATTTCTCTCTGTGTGTGTCTATCTGCACATTATCTCATGAGGAAGCTTCTCCAACACACATATTGCACACTGCCCTCTCCCCACATACACAGCACACTATCCCATCTCCCCTGTCATCCCCCCAACACACACACCAAGACCCCTGGCAGTTGGGTTAGCCCTTGAGCCGTGGATCTGCCCAAGGTTTCTTCCTTGGTAAGGGAGTTTTTCCTTGCCCCTGTTGCTCTTGGGTGCTCCTTGTTGGTGCCCCCCTCCCCCAATCCCAATCCTCCCCCACCTTTCTTATGCAGCCCTTGCCACTTAATCTACTAAACCCCTCTTCTACTGCACTTTTTACCCCCCCCCCCCCCCCCCATAAATGCACAAATAGGCTGACACCAGACATAATTTCACTGCATTTCTTACTTCCAGTAACTATATGCATGCGACAATAAACTTCCTTGTATCCTTGTTGTTAGTCGCTTTGGTTAAAAATGCATCAGCCAAATGTAATGTAATTTCAATAGTTAATATTTCCAGAAATGGTGACATACTTAATCACTTATGCTTATGTCTGCAACTTTTCTGAAAACTGTGCACTATGTGTACATGCCTGCAAAGACGATAAAGGATACTCAGTAAGCCTGTAGTCCCGATGGTTTTGGATGCTTGTTGCCTCCCCATGTTCCTGCCCCGGTCTGTTACCCCCTCACCATGTTCCTGCCCCCGGTCTGTTACCCCCGCACCATGTTCCTGCCCCGGTCTGTTACCCCCTCACCATGTTCCTGCCCCCGGTCTGTTACCCCCGCACCATGTTCCTGCCCCGGTCTGTTACCCCCTCCCGCACCTCCCTCCAACATTGTAAATCATTTTTATACATCAGGTTGTTGGCATAGTCATATTCAAGGCTCAAGATTAAAGATTAAAGATTCAAGACTTTTATTTGTCATTGAACAGTTACCAGTGTCACTTACACACACCCACACACACAAAGCAGTAACCTCTCACACCAACACATACACTCACTCACACACACACACTCACGCACACACACACAGCAGACTGACTGTAAGAAGCAGTGTCAGTGGTGTGGTGCATTTAGAGTTCTGACTGCCCTGAGGGCAGCATTCTAGTCAAATGATGGTTGAGGTGAAGGTGGTCTTTTATGATCGCCCTGCCTCTGTGAGACACCTGGAGCTGGCGATGGAGTCCAGGGAGGGGAGTGGACAGCCTTCTCAGCAGTTCTGGCACCAGCACACTCTCAATTGTGGCTTGATTATACATCATTTGAAAGCCTGGAGTCTTGGGAACAGGGATGGATTACTGCACGGACCTACCGGGCCCAGGCCAAGGGGCCCAAGGGGTCAGGGGGCCCTGAAGCCCAAGCCTTTGCATGGAATCATTGCCTCAATATCAACAAATCAGGATGTAGGCTATGAATCTGATTCAATTTAGTATTGACCATCCCCAAAATGCACCAGAATACAGGAAATCACATCAAACAAATGAAACATTTTCTGGGGGAGGACCCCCAAACCCCCCCTCCCACATACATGACAATTAGTGGGGGGCCCTTAATACATCTGGGCCCAGGGGCCTGAAAATTTAATCCGTCCATGCTTGGGAATCAATACATGACAATTTTTTCATATAGAATATGTGTAGTGCTTTACATGGTCAGATTAATGTACGTCTCAATTAAATTCAATCCAAAATGCTTCCCTACCTTCTAGCTGCAGTGTATATCCTTGGCAATAGGTCTATGCTAAAGCATGTTGGGTCTTGACAGATTCAGAAGAATCCATAGAAATTGGATATTCATGTAATTATATCCAATATTATTTGTGCAAATGTATAATCCATCTTGTACACACCAATTGAATTGAAATAGAAATTGTAAAGGCTTATAATTTAGTGTAATTATTCCAGATTTCGTGTAGTCATATATGAACCCCTGAAGTTCAATTCAAATGCAAGCGTGAAATTTCAGCAAGCGTGAGTGTCACCTTTCATTTGAGACCAAGATTATGCTTCTACAAAGGGGTTGATATGAGTAAGCATTTGATTGTCAGTATGCATTTTGCATGGGGAGTTTTCATAAGGTAGCGATTCCCAAGCTGAGCTTCCAATACGCGAGATGAAAAAGGCAATGTCGGAAAGGTGTTCGAGATTTGATTTGTTGGTCCCATATAATTTACTGTTTTTTTTGTGTGAGAGCGCATAGACCAGTTGCACATTTTGATTTTGTTACTTGTTATGTAGGGCAGCTGATTAAACATGATGCCTGGAATGCGTCAACAGAATGTGTTACGTTTGTATGCGTCGGATGCATTGCACGCGGTAACCGCCATAGAACATTTGACAAAACGCATAACTTGGCAAATAATAGTCTAAAGTAGTTATTCTTCATTCTATATTGATCTACTTTTAAATAGCTAAGGCCTATCATCTGGCTATGTGACCACTTAAAGATCCACACCAGGGGTCACTTGAACATTCACACCAGGGGTCTCAATCACGGTGCCCGCGGCCACCATCAGGCGGGACGTCTGGCGCCCGCACACCTTCTGAAAATAGCCAATGGAATTATATCTTTGCGAGCGTTCTGGCCATTCCGTGTTTGTCCTATACGTTACGTGCGTGTTGAAAGACTGAAGAACGATTCCTTTAGCTCGCGGGCCTTTTCTCCCCCGTACTGATGTAACGCTGAACATCTTGTGTCATGCACGCCATGCAATAGGCCGCCTGTTCACAGGAGTGATGGTGTACCAATACGCTATAAATCATGTGTCCTGCACGCCATGCAATAGGCCGCCTGTTCACAGGAGTGATGGAAGCTGTTTGGTTAAACATGGGACAGTAAGAGAAGTCACCTGAGATGGTTTTGTGTGCATATGAGTCCATTTCTGCAGAATTACAGTGGGGAAACATAATTTGACAGTACGCCGTTCAAAATATGTGACCTGTCCTGCTGAAGTTCACAGGAGTGATGGAAGCTGTTTGGTTAAACATGGGACAGTAAGAGAAGTCATCTGAGATGGTTTTGTGTGCATATGAGTCCATTTCTGCAGAGTTACAGTGGGGAAACATAATTTGACAGTACGTCTATAAAAATAGTGACCGATGTTTTGTTTTATTACTTTATTATTACATACAAAAATCACAATACAGATGACAACAAAACTTTTTTTCTGAAAGCTGTAGGCTAAAATAAGGTTCATGAATAGCTGCAATTTTCACAATAACAACAGCAGATTTATCGTAAACATACAATTTATATGGAAGTAGGCCTATGCATTTTCATTCAAAACAACCAAAACATTATTTTTTGGAAGAATGACATTGCACGACCACACAGCATATTGTACATGTTGTAGTTCTACCAAAAAAACAACCTTGAGATACATTCATAAAATAAATGACAGTTTCAATCGCTCAACCACATATGTCAACAAAATGTGTTTGTTTTTGTTATTTACTAGGCTACATATTTATTGTAATACCAAACCAAATCCCAGTGAAATGAAAGATGCCATCCCAATGACTTTTACAACGAGGTGTGACAAGGTGGAGCACTGTCTTAACCATTTAAATAGGCTATGTGACCGATCTGACTGAAGTAGCCTAGCCTACTGCATGTTGAGTGAGTCCGTCTGTTTACTGGGGTGGTGAGAGATATTTGGAGTGATTTTCTCGCCATCATTTCGCCTATGGGCTAGCCTACTGTTGGAAAATTGTGATCTTCCGTTTTAACCGGTAGGTTGTTTGTTGATGAACTATTAGACTAGCCTATATTACGTCTATACCTACTGTGCGTTTGAATGTCAGTAAAGTAGCCTAGTTCGTTTCTTTAATAGACCGTTCATGTTTGGACCATGATCTTACGTTATTTGCGAAAGTGCTTTGTCAATTTGTCAGTCCAACTCAGAAGCGCCCTCTAGAGCCACACATTTCGACAGGTCACAGGATTTGGTGCAACACCGGCTCTGAAAATGGGAGACAAAGACTTGGACTAAGATATATCCACTTTTCCAGCTAATCAACACGTAGCTCAAGGTGCACGGATGGGAGTGGTGTCATTTGACTGGATGTTGAGCTCAAATGTCAGTGATGTTTTTGTCAGTGTTTTTCCCTACCCCCTACAGTACCACGGACTGCACCTTCAGTGTCCACTATGGACCACACTGTCCAGTTTCTGCCATCAGTGGAACATGCACTCACATGAGACATCACATTTGCATTATTACATTTCTCCATTCAGGAGCTCTGTGGCAGGATCCACAACATTACGTAACTTATTGGTAAATGAGTGTGGTCTCCATTGCAAGTCCTCATTTGCAGTGAAGGGTTCTTTGCATGTCTCTCTGAAGGTATGCGTGATGTTTTTTTAGACATTGAAACCTTGCAAACAAACAAACAAAACAAGCAAACAAATGCAAAAGAAATTATACACAACATACCCAAAGGGAGAGTGAGCACTTTACTCAAAATGTCTCTTTGGTTCTCTGGAGATATTTATGGGGTACTGCATGCATTGATTCTCTCTTTGTGGGACAACCTGTTAGGTCTGCAAAAGGAAGTAGATGTGTGTGTGTGTGTGTGTTTGTGCAGCAATATATGAATTCTTTCTACTACCACGTCGTGATACCTCTGCTACTATCCCATAAAGCAATAGTAATTTCGACTTAGGCCTATGATAACACCAAAAACTGAGTTACACTATCGTTATGGTTAAAATATTTACATTATATATAAATAAGCTTACAATGGTAATACAAGAAGTCCAGTCTCAGAGCGCTGACTGGGGGCTTCTGAAAGCAGATGTCGGTCTCCCATGTACCGCAGCGCACCGAAAAGGCCGAGGTCTCTCAGACATGGATGGAATCTGATTTGCTCAAATGGCATAACTTAATAAACTGACTTAGTAGGGAGCAGATGGTTCGCATAAATAATAAGAGGATTCGCTCCCAAATAAAGCACACCGTCTACTCTAAATCGCATTCCCAGAGAGAACACACGGCCGTTTCGCTGAAAAGCAGTGAGGTTCCACTGGGAGAAAAAACGCCCTCTCTTTCCCTGCCTGCCTTCCCGATGACGTCCACAGCTCCGTTTGATTAGTCTAGGCTGATTTCGGGAGAAGGGGCTGAACAGGAAACGGAGACGCCTAGAACGCACATCAGTCCGCGCCTCCCGAGGAAAAGGAATGGAAGCGGGGACGTGAGTGTGTCACCGGGCAAGCAAGCAAACTAGCGGACGGAAAGACAGAGCGAGAGAACGAGCGAATAAAGTAGAGCCGAATCAAGCGGTCGGTCGGTCGGCGTCAGCGGTGATAGGGAGCGTACAAGACCCTGAAGACCGGCTGATTTCACTCGATTTCGCCGATTTCACTGGCTGGATTGAGGGATTTGCGTCGACCTCTCCTTTTACCTAAATCATTGTTGGCATATTCCCAGGAAACCGTATCAAAAAGACCCAGGATAATTGACGGTAAGGAGCTACTTAGATTAGCTGGTGTTGCCGGTTGTGGTTCTATTTTCATGGATTGCGCCCTCGCTTCTAAATTTTGCTGTTGACATTTGTACAAGTGGGTCTGTTGGTAGCCAGACAGATGAGATGAGACTGTGAGGAACCTGGATTGTATTTGGGCC
>NC_055958.1:991524-1009024 GCF_018492685.1 Alosa sapidissima | reverse complement strand
TGGGTTGAATAACCTGAGGTAACAACATAGTTTATTTTAGGTGTGTGTGTGTGTGTGAGAGGTTAACCTGGCTGGCATCCTCTCACCCTCTCACCTCCTGTTGCTTGAAAAACACTGGCAGCTGTGGAATCGCCTGAGTCAGCGAGTGTGTGAGTGTGTGGATTGATGGGTGTGTGCGTCCCTGTGTGTGTGTGTACAGGTGTGTGCAGCCCGTCCCTACTGAGTGTTTTTCCCTCGCCGAGGGCATCGGTGTTCAGCAGCTCAGCGGTGTGGCAGTAACCCGCCTCTCTTTAATGTGCCGGCACACAGCCACTCTTAAACCGGAGGCAAGCCGGCACACCCTATTGCCCTGACACGCCTGACACACTGAAGGCTTTTGAAAGCCTCTTTCTCTAGCACATGTGACCTCGCAGGGCAAGGGCAGGGCCATCCATGTGTGGGGAAATGTCACAGAAGAACATTCCAGGAGGAAAAGGTTCTTATTCTCTGTTCTTAGTACACAGTTCTAGAACGTTCTTTCGCCATTGTTGATTGTGTTCCCTTTCTGCGTCAATCAATGAAGAGTCTGGATTAGAGAGCTCGATGGGACTTCCGTTCTGATACACCCCCACTAGCTGTCAGAGGTGTCCTCAGGCCATGATTGACAGGGGGGGAATGGCAGGAGGGAATTTAGAACTTGAGCCAGCCTGTTGACTGACAGAGAGCATCTTGGGAAGTGTAGTTAGTCCCTCAAATAGCTGGATCAGTGCTCAAAATATTTATGTGTGTGTGTGTGCTGAAGGGCAGGTTAGAAAGAGGCTCGGTGGTGCTTGTCTGGATGCCAGACGTGGTGCTTTCTCTCTCTCTCTCTCTGTCGCTCTCCCTCTCTCTCCCTCCCTCTCTCTCTCTCTCTCTCTTTCAATTCAATTCAATTAAATTAAATTCAAGAATGCTTTATTGGCATGACAAGCTCACTTATATTGCCAAAGCAGTTATACAATAAATCTGAACACATACATGTCAGTAGATTTTCATAGGAATAAAATAAATAGGTAAAATAAAGTAAAATGTAGTGTATGATGCAGTGTTTGTGTGTGTGTGCGCGCGCACCTGTCTGCATGTGTCTGTGTGTGTGTGTGTGTGTGTCTGTGTGTGTATTTATTTGGTGATATAGGTCACTCATTGTCCCTCAGATTGTGGCATGTTGATACATATTGGGCAGCAAGATATGCTTTATCTCCTTCTCCCAATAATATCTTTAATTTTGATATGTCATTAAGTTAATTAAAATTAGGAATTTCTGAGTTAAATTTGTTGAAGAAAAGGTTTCTTGTTTGATTGAAGGATGTACATTGTAGGAGGAAGTGCATCTCTGTCTCGACCTCACCTGTCATGCAGTAACCACATATTCTGTGTTCTTTTGGTTGCCATGATTTTCTGAGTCTTCCTTTTTCGATTTCCAATTTGTGGTCACTTAGCCTGTATTTGGTTAGGGTCAGTCTCTGTTTTCTATCTCTGACAGTATTAAGATATTCTGCTATTTTATATTCTCGGTTTAGGGACAGATAGTATTGTAATCTACTTTGATTTTTAGTTTCTTCTTTCCAATATTCCAAATAGGCTACTTTACATTGTTTCATAATTTGGTTTACTCTGATTGGTTTTGGGAAAACAGTGTTGTTGTGAAACTGATCAGAGTGGGTGTGTGGTAAGGCAGTTAGTCTCTGCAACAACTGGTGTAGGGGACTTTTTTCTGGGTTCAGCTCTTGGGCTTGGAGGGCTTTAGAATGAAGGGTGTCTTGTGGGCTGGATTTAAGGTGATTCAGAAAATTGAGTGCTCTTTTGTTGATGTTAATGATTTGTTTGCACATTTGTTGGTGTTTTTCTCTGTACTTGTAGAATGTATCTGCAGAACTCAGCATGTAAGGATTCTATTGTGTGTTTGTCCCAGTGAGTATAGCTATGATGACTGAGTGGACCCCATACTTCACTACCATACAGCGCAATGGGCTGGATGACACTATCAAATATTTTAAGCCAGATTTTAATTGGAATTTGGAGATTGTAACATTTTCTTTTAATTGCATTTAGGGCTCTTTGAGCTTTTTCCTTTAGTGCATTCACTGCCATATTAAAACTCCCTGATGCTGTCATTGTTATACCTAGGTAGGTATAGCTCATGGTGTGGGGGATGATAGAATTGTTTATTTTAAATTGGTGTTTGTTTTCTTGGCATTTGGGGCGTTTTTGGAAAATCATTACATTTGTTTTGTCTAGGTTTATCTCTAGGGCCCAGGTCTTACAGTACTTTTCTACTATGTCTAACTGTAGTTGTAGACCTTTTTCAGTAGCAGACAGTAGAACCAAGTCATCAGCAAAAAATAGAGACTTCACCTCTCTATCTAGGAGGGAGAGGCCAGGACCGGGACATTGCTCTAACTGGGTAGCAAGTTCGTTTATATATATATATTAAATAACGTTGGACTTAAATTACAGCCCTGACGGACACCTCTCCCTTGGGTGAAGTATTGGGTTATTTTTTTTCAATTTTAACAGCACATCTGTTATTTAAATACATGATTTCTCTCTCTCTCTCTCTTTGTCTCTCTCTCTCTCTCTCTCTCTCTCTCTCTCCTGACCACACCAGCCTGGTTTGGACGTGTCAGTCATCAGCTAGTAGGGGAACATCAGCTGCACCCTCAGCTTTGAGGGGGAGGGAGGGGGAGAGGGAGGGAGGGAGGGGGAGAGTGGGAAAATGAACGAGGGGAAAATGGGAGGGACAGGGAAGGAACCTCCATCTCTCCTTGGGTGTCAGGAGAGCGAGAAAGAGAGAGAAGTGCCCATGGTATTAGGAAGGCAGGGACAGGGAGAAAAGATGGAGAGAGAGAGCAAAGATGGAGGGAGGTATAGGAAAGCAAAGATGGAGAGAGAGAGCAAAGATGGAGAGAGAGAGAGAGCAAAGATGGAGAGAGAGAGAGAGAGCAAAGATGGAGAGAGAGAGCAAAGATGGAGAGAGAGAGAGGAACAGGAAAGAGGGCAAAGTGTAAAGTTTGATGAGGGAGCCAGTAGAGAAGACTGAGGGCTTCGGCACCACAGTGTCACAGTGTGTGTTGTTTAGAGAGCTTTGTTTGTAGCTCTGTGTGTGTGTGTGTGTGTGTGTGTGTGTGTGTGTGTCTGTGTGTGTGTGAATTCCTCAGCCGCCTGAGAAGGCTGAGTTTACTAAGCTCCATTCTTGGAGCCATTCAACTTCATTACCCTCATTCATTAACACACACACACACACACACACACACACACACACACACACACACACATTCAAACTGCATACACCACGTATACTCTATACATTCCATCCATATATTCCGCCATCCCTCTCTCTCCCTCTCCACACATACACGCACACACACACACACACACACACACACACTCTCTTTGTTCTTTCTCTCTCTCTCTCGCCATGGAGGGTTTGTTTTGCAATCATGTCTGAAACACATGCAAACGCTCATGTTTGCTGACTTTTTTTGAATTTATGGGCTGAAAATAGCTGCATTGTCTGCCCTCACTTGGGTTTGTCTGTCAGAAATATCTGTGTGTGTGTGTGTGTGTGTGTGTGTGTGTGTGTGTGCGCGCACACGTACGTGTATAAGTATATATACTCTTTTGATCCCGTGAGGGAAATTTGGTCTCTGCATTTTATCCCAATCCGTGAATTAGTGAAACACACTCAGCACACAGTGAGCACACAGTGAGGTGAAGCACACACTAATCCTGGCGCAGTGAGCTGCCTGCTACAGCGGCGCTCGGGGGTTAGGTGCCTTGCTCAAGGGCACTTCAGCTGTGCCTACTGGTCGGGGCTAGAACCGGCAACCCTCCGGTTACAAGTACAGAGTGCTAACCAGTGGGCCACGGCTGCCCCTCAACAGCTCCCCTATAGGTGAGGAGTAAGGACGCAGGCTTCACACTGTTATCTATCTGATGTGTCTACAGCATTTAATCCATCCTGCCCTTAATGTTCACTTTGTGTGTGTGTGTGTGTGTGTGTGTGTGTGTCTTCACTCTAACAGAGGAAGACTCAACCACTGCAGTGTGTGTGTGTGTGAGAGAGAGAGAGGGGGGGGGTGTGGAGGGAGGGGGTGAGAACCACTCCTTCTTTCCATTCTCTTCTTTTTTCTATGTTCTCTCCATCCCTTGATCTGCACACCACACCCATCCCATTTTGTCTTCCATAAAAATGCTCCAACACACACACACACCAGCGCTTTCCTTGGCACTGGTGGCACCCCTTCCAGAGTTGATATTCTGAGAGCTATAGAAGCTAACTGTATTATCACGTAGCCTTGCCCGCCCGTCTCCCCTGTAGATTATGGACTCCGCTGGGAGCATAGCATAGCATAGCATAGCATAGCATAGCATAGCATAGCCTCTGTGGTCAGGGTGCAGCAGAAATAGGGGTGGGGGTGGGGTGTAAGTACACGTCTCTAAAAACGGAGTACTCCTCTCCCTTCTAAACTGGGCCTCCTGCCTTACACACACACACACACACACACACATGTGTGTGTTGATCTCAGCCCTGAGCTCCTGTCTCTTAGGGCCTGTCAGGGCGCTGGTGTGTTGAGGGGAGAGTGACTGGGGATAGGATCACAGGCTCCAGGCTGAGCTAAGCTAAGTTAAGCTAAGCTAAACTAAGCCCTCTGTTTTGACTGCCAGGAGTGGTAGCTTGTGCTCCCGGGGAACTTGGACAGAGGGAGACCATGGCCTATTCTGGCCTGGATGTGTGAGCTCAGAATAGTGCCAGATCAGGGTCAGATCTGCTGTAGTTCTGTAGATTAAATTTAAATGTGTGTGTGTATATATATATATATATATTTTATTAAATACTTAAATATATTGCTGTAAGTCCGAGTTTTTTTGTTTCCCCATTTGGACTTCACAGTGACCACTTCACCCACATGCAGTAAATAGCACTAAACTTGAGGATCTTGACTGGGAGCAGTGTGATGATAAGAATGCATGATTGAGTTGAGTTGACTGTTTGGTCACTACATTTGCATGTAGAAAGGATTCAAGTAAAGTTCAAGTCAAGACAGATTGTCCCTAGAACCATTTGATGGAACTTTTCCTTCTAGAGCAACTCTTAGGGGCTCCGCTAGTCCTTTTAGGGCCCGTCCCAATACCTCCCCTACCCCGAGATTTTTGCCCTTACCCCTCGTTTTTGCGCGTGCACGTGTAGGGCTAGGGTGTCCCATTACTTTAGGGAGCAAGGGGAAGTGCTATTTTCCCCTTAAAATCAACTCTCAAAATATAGCCAGGACCGATGCAGGCTTAAAACCAAGTGGGAGATGAAATTACCCAGGATACCGTGCGAGCTCAGCGAGCCGAACACATTTTTCATATATTTTCGCAAATAAGCATATTAAAATTTCGAAATATGTTGGAATATGTTAGTTTGATGCACATCTGATTGACTGTTGAGTTTTGAACACTAATGTTAGAAAATATCTCACGAAGCTATCTGATGATGTTCATGATATCTGCTGAGTGCTTTGAGAGAGTCTGCCCATCAAATAACGATATTTGATCTGGGTAGTTTCGTCAATATTTAGGATGTGTGTTCTGGCGTTCACTTGAACACGAATATCTTTTGATTAACCAGACGTAGATAAACCAGCACAGCCCACACTACAATGACCGCTAGAACGGGCATGTTCCTGAATGAAAATAGTAGCAGGCTACTACCAGAGAATGTCTAATGAGCCGTAGATGGGCTCTGCTACTACCGGTAGACACGTCGGCGCTGCGCGTGACGTAGGTGAGCACGTTCGCTACGCTAATTTGCATATAGTGGTGTCCCAATTCATAGGGAAAGATCTTCACCCCCCACTTCCCTTGTCAAGAGGGGGCTTTAATATTGAGGGCAATCAAAACCAAGTGGAAGTTTTAAGGGGGGAGAAATGGGACGGGCCCTTAGTCTGATCTACAACACACACACACACACACGCACGCGCATACACACGCACGCGCATACACACACACACACACACACACACACACGCACGCGCATACACACACACACGCACACACACATGCACGCGCATACACACATACACACACACGCGCGCATACATATACACACGCACACACACACACACACACATACACACACCTAACTTGAGCCAAGACAACCCCACCCTCCCAAACACACACACACACCCCTAACTAGAGAGACTGATTTTGTGAATGCGCTGTCAAGTCTGTTGGTCGGCCGTTAGTAGTCCTCAGTATCAGACAGCACTTGGACACACGCGCACACACACACACACACACACACACACACACACACACACACACACACACCTCTCCATGGTTATCAGTGAGACTCACATACTCACTTGCGTGAGCATCACGTAATCCCATTGTGATCAGTGTGTGTGTGTGTGATCAGTGTGTGTGAGTGGATTCAGTACCACGTCTCCAGAGCTCTGACCTACATCAGCCATCGACACTTGCATGGGCACAGGGGGATGTCACGCCGTTATGTCCATGTCCACACACACACACACATACGTATATACACACAGCTCAAACTCTAGTCTTAATCTATCTGGCAAGCACAGTCTCACATATATCCGCCTGTCACAATCTAATGCTGATCATCCGGACGCTGCAGGAACAGCAGTGGGTACAGTCACACACACACACACACACACACACACACACACACACACACACACACACACACACACAGTCCTTCTCTCCCCTGCTGCCTCCCAGACATTTAGGTCAGGCAGTCAGATGGCCGCCTATAGATCTTCACGCCACATTGCTAGGTCAGGCCTTCACAAGGACCCCTGTAGATCTGCACACCATACGGGACGGGCCAGGCGGCCAGCACTTCTGCATGGCAGACATATAGGTCAGGCAGCTTATAAGGCGCTGGGGGCCTCATGGAGTGAAAGCTTGATTTCCATTCAGAGCTGCTTTGGACTGAGAAAAGGTCTGTTTAAACAGTCAGTTTCTGGCATCCAGGAGATCCTCTGTCCTAGTGTCTGTGACTCGGCTATTTAAGGGCCATTTCCTCATAAGGTCCTAACTCTACATTGTTTTGGTGCAGCCAGGACACTTCTAGTGTTAATTTCGTCAGACGAGATGAGAGGAAATATGTTCGTCAACGACCTTATTTTTCATGACTAAGACGAGACGATGACGAGACGGCAGTAATGTCCTGAAACACTGACTAAGACTATCTTAAGATGCATTATTGTTGACGAAAAAAGATGAGACTAAAATGTTTTGCATGAAATAAAAACTAAGATAAAATCTCTCTTCATTTTCGTCTACAAAATGAGAAGACAGAATATCTAGCTCTTACGTTTTCAAAATATTCCGAATGAGTTCATACGAAACAGCTTTCCTGTAGGCATGAAATAAAAACTAAGATAAAATCTCTCTTCATTTTCGTCTACAAAATGAGAAGACAGAATATCTAGCTCTTACGTTTTCAAAATATTCCGAATGAGTTCATACGAAACAGCTTTCCTGTAGGCTAGTCTACGTGCTGTTGCTGCAACCCTGTGGCTGCAACACGAAACTACATGGAACAAGAACACTGGAGATTTCTGCCAGAGTTAGCAAGCTAACTACCTAAGCTTTATGCCACAATGCTACATACCCAGAAGTTGAAGCTTCTCTCATACAAATTAACATCCCCCAGAATGTCCATACAAAAATGTTCATCATGTAATGTCAACTATTTAACTCGTTAGACTGATGATGCAAAGTTTGCTAGCAAGTAAGCTAATATGGAAAGTTCGCTAGCAAGTTAGCTACAGTATGGCTAAGATGGAGACTGTGTCTCAAATCGCGTACTTCTGCACTTACAATACCTAATTTGAGTGCATGAGGGTGTTCACACTGAAAATTACAACGACACGAAGGGCGCTGCAAGTTCCTGGATGGTGCACTCATAACGGTCAAAAAGCAGAGTGTGCAACGCTGGACACTTTTCGCCCTTAACGGACGCCATCTTGCCCAAATAGCGGAAGGGGAGGGAGTATTTTCAAACTCGTGGTAATCGCGGTTGAGAAAGCTGAAGCAGCAGCAGTGGAAAACAGACTTTACGGAGGTACAAGCAAGTTATAACATAAACGGTTCATGATTTGACACAATATGACCATGTCACTGTCGAATTGAGGACGCCAATAAAGTTATATTAAAATGTTTGCGATCGTCATTTCCGTGAAGTGCACGGAGTTAGTGTTTGATATGAGACAATACTATTTTGTTAAATTTGCGCACTCCGCCAGTAAGCACACAGTGCACATAGTGTACTACACAAAAGTCTACTCACGTAAGTACACCAATTGAGACAGACTCAGTCTGTTTGGGGAATATGTTGTGTTTGGGCGCATATCGCCATCTAGCGAGGCGGAGTAAAACATTAATACTTTGGTCTACGACAGTGTTTCTCAAACTTTTTCAGTTTCAGGACCACTTTTTCAGTTTCAGGACCAAAAAAAGATTAGACCTACTTCAACAGTAGCGTATAATTAGTCTACACTATAGGCCTACTCACTGAACCACCTTGCTTATTGTCTTTGCACTTTGCTTATTGTGTGGATTCATACTGTATGATTCAAACTGGCATATCTTACATAGACAGTGTTGCAGAACTGTTTTTACATACAAAATATTGCAAACAACTCATCTATATTATATTTTACCACGTCTGCTCGCGGACCACTTGGGATAGCTTGCGGACCACCAGTGATTCCCGGACCACACTTTGAGAAACAGTGGTCTACGAATATGACAGTGGTCCAGTCAAATCTTTTACTGTCTATGGTCAAATCCCAGCAGAGCTATAACTGTAGCTCGACTTACCTGTGCATGTAAACAAACTGACTGACAAAAAATCAGAATGAGTAATTATAACAGACGAGTAGCCCTGTGGACACACAATATTGTTGGAAAATTGAGATGTGTGAAACACTATTTGACTCAAATGGTAATCAGAAATAATTTGTTATAAAAAAAAAGACTAAAATGTGTTGACTAAAACTGACTAAGACTAAGATACCTTTAGTTTTCTTTTGACTAAAACTAGACTAAAATGACGAGACTTTTAGTCGACTAAAACTTGACTAACAAAAATTATATTTGAATGACTAAATATGACAAAGACTAAAAAGGACATTTCGTCCTAAGACTAAGACTAAATTAAAAATAGGTGACAAAATTAACACTAGCACTTCCCCAGATTCCAGTTCTCTGGCCTGGAACGGGTGTGGTGTGGGGAGGGGAACTTGCTAGATCGGGCTGCTCTAAGTGCTAGACTAGATCCAGATCAGGGCCATATCAGAGCCACATCAGGGCTAGTTCAGAGCCACATCAGGGCTAGTTCAGAGCCAGATCCATAATAGAGCCACATCAGGGCTAGTTCAGAGCCACATCAGGGCTAGTTCAGAGCCAGATCCATAATAGAGCCAGATCTGCTTCAGCCTCACTCTGGACTGTTGGGCCATGTGTGATGCAGTGACAGGAAGATGGTGTGTAGCCCAGTCTGCAGGAACAATGGCTGGAGAGAGCAGTGACTGGGCAGTGTGTGTTAGTGAGAGGGGAGTGTGTGTTGGAGTGTGTGTGTGAGTGTGGAAATAGGCGTGTGTGCTGTTGACTCTGGCCTGCATGAGGTTGATCCAAACAGGGGTGATGAATGCTTGCAGAGACACACATAAGTAGAGCCTGTGCGTGTGGGCGTGTGTGCACGTGCGTGCGTGCGTGTGTGTGTGTGTGTGTGTGTGTGTGTGTGTGTGTGTGAGAGAGAGAGAGAGAGAGAGACAGAGGGATAGGGATAGGCTCGTCCCTGTCCCTGGTCCTGGCTCAGCTTCTGATGAGCGAGGGAGAGAGAGAGAGAGCTGAATGGAGAGAAAGAGGAAGGGATGGAAAGAGAGAAGGAGACCCAAAGTGAAAATATAGTGTGTGTGGATTCCAAGGATTTCGCTCACCTGCCCAGACAGGTTGTGTGTGTGTGTGTGAAAGAGAGAGAATCACTCAGCTATGTGGCATTGGGTGGAAAATACAGGGGCTATCTTTCCATTTGTGTGAGTACCTCACTGATCTGCCAAGAGCCGTGTGTGTGTGTGTGTGTGTGTGTGTGTGTGTGTGTGTGTGTGTGTGTGTGTGGAGCTCAAAGGAGGGGAAAGAGAAGAGAGGGAGAGAGAGAGGGATGAATCTGGTTGGACAGTCTCTGTCAGGTCGCGTAGAGTAGCAAACAGTCTTTCCACAAACCCAAATTGGAGAGGCTCCCTGCCTACCCCTCTGTGCTCTCTCTCTCTCTCTCACACACAACACACGCGCGCACACACACACACACACACACACACACACACACACAGACACACACACAGACACACACACACACACACACACACACACACACACTTCCTCCCTCTGGTGAAGGTGTGTGTGTATGAATGATCTCTCATCTGCTAGAGCCCAAAGGCATTGCCTCTAGTCCCAGCTGTCCCGTCTTTGACTCTTTGGGTCAGTGAGCATGTAGGGTTCTAGAACATCCGGCTTGCCTGTGTGGATCAGTGAGCATGTAGGGTTCTAGAACATCCGGCTTGCCTGTGTGGGTCAATGCAGAGCACTGATCTATATGTAAGGGATAATGTATAGAACGCCGGTCATTGTCGGGAAATAGGTCCCGACAGGGCGGACCGGACCCCGACGCGCAGAGGAGTCTTGTTCCACCCTGAAGGGACCTATTTCCCGACAATGACCGGGCGTTCTATACATTATCCCACTTATTACACGGCTACCCACTAAAGCAATCAACACCGGCAACAAAATATTGATTTAACAATAATTTTAATGATTGAAAGGTGATTGTCGCTTCCACGCAAAAAGAAGGGGGGGGGGGTGCTAAATAGGCCGTTAAATAGCCTAATGGCAACGTTCGAAAGAACACCCTATTTATTATTGAAGTTGAACTGAACATTGCCATTTATAGTGAAATGGGACAATGAGAATGGGATTTCTTTAGGGATGTTGATGTTTCTTTCTTCATCTGCTTCTTGGCGGGGCTCTGTCATTGACACATCTGAGAAAACAACAGCTGTTAGCCTGATGTTTAAAATGTCAACTCAGTTAGGCTATGTTAGGCTATGTAGTTATGGCTCACCAGATTTGCTGCCATTGCCGGGATGAGAGGAGAGGACTTTGCTCCACTTTTCTTTCTCTGTCAGTGATGGAGTCCAGTAGCTCCTCAGACTCCCCTCACATCTGTGCCCAGTCACAGACATTATTTCGCGACTCTCCAGACCAGCCTGAGACAGGAGTTGGACAGCTGGGCAAAGGGAGCGATACTTTTTAAAGCTGGCAACGGGGCAGTTTGGGTTGTTGGGTTGTTGGGCAGTTTGGGTTGTTGGGTTGTTGGGCAGGTTGGGTTGTTGGGCAGTTTGGGTTGTTGGGCAGGTTGGGTTGTTGGGTTGTTGGGCAGTTTGGGTTGTTGGGTTGTTGGGCAGGTTGGGTTGTTGGGTTGTTGGGCAGGTTGGGTTGTTGGGCAGGTTGGGTTGTTGGGTTGTTGGGCAGGTTGGGTTGTTGGGCAGTTTGGGTTGTTGGGTTGTTGGGCAGGTTGGGTTGTTGGGCAGTTTGGGTTGTTGGGCAGGTTGGGTTGTTGGGCAGGTTGGGTTGTTGGGTTGTTGGGCAGGTTGGGTTGTTGGGCAGTTTGGGTTGTTGGGCAGGTTGAGTTGTTGGGTTGTTGGGCAGTTTGGGTTGTTGGGCAGGTTGGGTTGTTGGGTTGTTGGGCAGGTTGGGTTGTTGGGCAGGTTGGGTTGTTGGGTTGTTGGGTTGTTGGGCAGGTTGGGTTGTTGGGCAGGTTGGGTTGTTGGGCAGGTTGGGTTGTTGGGCAGGTTGGGTTGTTGGGTTGTTGGGTTGTTGGGCAGGTTGGGTTGTTGGGCAGGTTGGGTTGTTGGGTTGTTTGGCAGGTTGGGTTGTTGGGCAGGTTGGGTTGTTGGGTTGTTGGGCAGGTTGGGTTGTTGGGCAGGTTGGGTTGTTGGGTCGTTGGGCAGGTTGGGCAGGTTGGGTTGTTGGGCAGGTTGGGTTGTTGGGTCGTTGGGCAGGTTGGGCAGGTTGGGTTGTTGGGCAGGTTGGGTTGTTGGGTTGTTGGGTTGTCAGGCTCCGCCAAGACGTATCCCCGGTAATTTGCTCTGCGCGGGTCTTTGGCATCTTTGTGATTTTTTGTCTCAGCGTTATTTGCGAGAGTGATATATTCGTTGCCATTCTCGTCTTTCTTTAGAAGGAAAGAGTCTTGAGTGAGGTCCCGAATGCCCTCTCTGCCTCGTCTTGCCAGATGTAGCTGTACATCAAACCTTCCTGACGAGTCCACGAGCTGTGTTGGGAGAGAGCACATCTGGGTTGCTGAGCAGCAGTTGTAGGTCTTTCGTCGAGATGGGGGGGGGGTGATGCTGGCTGACGTCTTTGCCCTTTTTCCGTAGATCTTTAACTACAGATTTGAAAATATCGTTGCTTAATTTGAACGTGGCACAGTTCATTATATCAAGGGTTGTGAAATGTGGAGATATCCCTGCCCTAATTGCCATGTAACTCGCAATTGAGTAGGTCTAGGTCTTTCCGTTGGCATTTTGCACCGATGGATAAAAAGAACGTAGCACCTGATTGAGACTCTGCATTATAATCAGCAAAGTCTTCCGACATTTTTTTTTCCACTAACCAGTCTTTGCAAACTGACATGGCCCATACCGTGGTCCGTTTGGTATTGATTTCACGTCGGTTCTCTCATAGACATGGTCTCATGGTCTCATGGTCTCTGTCTCTGTCGTCCAGATGTTGGTGTCGTTTCACTTCTTTGCCTTCCTCTGTGTTGTTTTCTTTTCTTAACTGGTGAAGACAACTCAGCCTTCATCCAAGAATGGAAATCTGGGTAATCTCCAAGAATAAAACTACCAAACGTTGGGAAGGAAGGCCCATTCAAGTGAATGGAGCATTCTGCAGAATTATGAAGAGCCGTGTAATAAAGAACTTTATAGATCAGTGATGCAGAGCCGTATAGATCGGTCTTGTGTTGGACTCTAGAACACCTGGTGCTGCCTGACAGCTTTGAGTAGCAGAATTAATTGGGTTGTTAACATCTTCTTCTAGAGATGTGGACATTCTAGTCTTGAGAGGAGCTCTGTCCATGTGAAGAGACCTTGATGAAGTTCTCTGGAGTTCTTTCTTCTGCCGAACCTCAGTTATTTCATTTCATCCCCCTAATGTTTGGCGTACGACCCTGGATGACTGGGTGGCATTGAGGAGCAGGGGAGGAGCCGCTGCTGCACAGCTACAGTAGAACTGTGATGGCTGTTTCACATGTCCAGGTCTAGACACAGGCTTCCATTGAGCCTTACAGAGTGAATCTAGTGCTGGACACAGACATGGTTATTAGGAGAGAGGGATAGAGAGAGAGAAAGAGAGGTGGTTATGAGGAGAGAGGGATAGAGAGAGAAAGAGAGGTGGTTATGAGAGAGAGGGATAGAGAGAGAAAGGGAGAGAGGAATATAGAGAGAAAGAGAGGTGGTTATGAGGAGGGAGGGGATGGAGAGAGAAAGAGAGGTGGTTATGAGGAGAGAGGGATAGAGAGAGAAAGGGAGAGAGGAATATAGAGAGAAAGAGAGGGTGGTTATGAGGAGAGAGGGATAGAGAGAGAAAGAGAGGTGGTTATGAGGAGAGAGGGATAGAGAGAGAAAGGGAGAGAGGAATATAGAGAGAAAGAGAGGTGGTTATGAAGAGAGAGGGATAGAGAGAAAGAGAGGTGGTTATGAGGAGAGAGGGATGGAGAGAGAAAGAGAGGTGGTATGAGGAGAGAGGGATAGAGAGAGAAGGGGGAGAGAGGAATATAGAGAGAAAGAGAGGTGGTTATGAGGAGAGAGGGATAGAGAGAGAAAGAGAGGTGGTTATGAGGAGAGAGGGATAGAGAGAGAAAGCAGAGTGATATGTTTTTACTTGTGTGTTATTTATTTATTTATTTATTTATTTATTTATTTATTTATCTGAGGCATGTTGATGTAATGTTGAGACGGAGAATAGGAAAATCTAAGCTCATTCTCTCTCTCTCTCTCTCTCTCTCTCTCTCTCTCTCTCTCTCTCTCTCCTCTCTCTCTCTCTCTCTCTCTCTTCCCCGTTCTCTCTCTCCCTCGCTCTCTCTCTCTCTCTCTCCCTCTCTCTCTCCCTCTCTCTCCCTCTTTCTCTCTCTCTCTCTCTCTCTCCCTCTCTCTCTCCCTCTCTCTCTTTCTCTCTCTCCCTCTTTCTCTCTCTCCTTCTCTCTCTCTCTCCGTTGGCCTTGCTTCTTTTCTTCTGTTCTCTAATTCTGTCCTTCACTCTTTTTTTCATTCCATTCCTTTTCCACATGATCTCTCTCTGTCACCTTTCCACTTTTCTTCTCCCTCTCTTACATTCACTCTCTCTCTCTCTCTCAGTCTGTCTTTCTCCTTCCCTCAATCACCCTCTCTCCCTCCCTCTCTCCCTCTCTCTCTCCCTCTCTCTCTCCCTCCCTCCCTCTCTCTCTCCCTCCCTCTCTCCCTCCCTCTCAGTGCCAAGTTGCTGAGCGCTTCCTCATGTGGAGAAGTGGGGTCATGATGTGTGCCTGGGAATCAGGATCCACCACTTCTCCACTACATGATCATCTTTATACACACACGCACACACACACAC
Source organism: Alosa sapidissima (assembly GCF_018492685.1). Classification (NCBI taxonomy): domain Eukaryota; kingdom Metazoa; phylum Chordata; class Actinopteri; order Clupeiformes; family Clupeidae; genus Alosa; species Alosa sapidissima. The sequence continues at coordinate 994,336 of NC_055958.1, read as the reverse complement.
ACACACACACACGCACACACACGCACACACACACACACACACACACACTGCTAACAGTTGTACATTCAGTTCGATTCAAGAAAGCTTTATTATATTGGCTCTCTCCCTTTCAGCTTCAGCTCCAAATGTGAGGATTCCGTTTGAGAGATATCTGTGTGTAGCATTAGATTACCTTTATGGTACAGTAGGGGAGAGCCGGGACGATTGAAACATGGGACGAATAAAACAATTCAGTTTTCTCAGAGTGTAATGATGATAGACCGACGTCCTTCGGTCAAAACATAGAGCATGTTAACCTCCTTCTATCAGCCATATATCTTCCTGCTATGTCATTTTATCTCGGAGTTATTGGCGATAAACGAGTTTTGATGCGCAAAAGTAAACTTCATTAGAGGTTAAATTTTTTCGATTATCAATGAGTGTCTTTCATTTAAAGGTTTGACTTAATGCTTATTCAGTAGACCATTTAGTGTTCTCCACAATCCCAGACTTTCATATGGCATGCTTGTTTACATGGAAAGCAAAACAAGCTATAGTGACATATGTCAGTGTCGGGACGATTAAAACACGTGTTTCAATCGTCCCGACCAGGCTGTAACTCCATGTATTTTAATTAAATGCACACATATCTGTGTTTAAACAATCATTTATGGAGGTGAGACATGGAAAAACAGTTTTAGGATGATGAAAATACATTTGGGTCCACCAGGCAGGGGGTCGAGTTTCCCCATGTTATCCTATGGAGACTGACGGCCGGTGGGTCTTTAAAGGAACACGCCACCCAATGTCAGTAGTAATATATGTTCTTACCTTAACTTTCACGAGTTGAGTCATACCTCACCCGTGTCGGTACGTGCACTCAAAATTTGAGTGGTTGAGTTGGTCAAAAAACTTTGGTGCTGATGGATAATAAGTTTTGCTATGCAGTTATGGTTGAAATAATAGCGCATCTGTAATATGTGTGCCTCTCTCTCGCTCAGAGGGGAGGGGGAGACTGAGGGGTCGATCAAGCATGGATTCACAACTCTGTGGTGGATAGGATCTACAATTAGGTGTTAATTAATATTACTACACTAGGTCGACGTACTCCCAGTGCTATTGCGCCACACATTGTAGTTCTCCTGTTTATTCGCTTGGAAAATCGCCACGTTTCATGTTGTGTGACCGTAGACATTTTTATCAACTACTCGTGCAACTGTATTTAAGTCGGGAAAACGTGGATGTTTTTAATTACTTCTACGTCTGGCTACGTCTGAGCCCGCTAGCATAGCAACATGCTAACACAGTCGCGCAGCGCACCAGAGAGTGCACGTACCGACACGGGAGAGGTATGACTCAACTCGTGAAAGTTAAGGTAAGAACATATATTACTACTGACATTGGGTGGCGTGTTCCTTTAAGCCTACTTATTTGGATGTGCAGTGGCCTAACCCACGTAAAGACCTAGTGAAACGACATTTTCAACCATATAAACATGGTATAAATGGGAAAGCTTACCGTTCTAGCTATAAACATGGCAGAATCATCCACAGGGCATGATATTTGAAAAACCGCTTCATACATGCTTCATAATGATGGCAGTGAGTTGTTAACAGACATGCACAAAGATGTATAGCCCTGCAACAATCTATCTAAAATAAAACCTTTTGGGAGTACCATTCATGATATGTAGTAAAATGTCGAAGTTGTTGGACGTTTATATGGCTTAAACTGTATGTTTCATTCGTCCCCTTATGTTGTTTCAACTGTCCCGACCAGGTGGGACGAATGAAACATTACGCACGTCCCACTTTTGTTGTAATAATTCCTGAACGGTTTTGTTCAAAGCTGACAATGCATCTGTATTTGACAGAGGACAGATGTAGGTTACTAGTGACCAAATATTAGCTTTCAGTGTGGTACGATCGCTTTGTAAATTACGTTTAATTAAAAAGTATTTCAACTGTCCCGGCTCTCCCCTACATACATCACTACACCTTTAATGTTACACCTTCATGGCACACCTACATACATCACTACACCTTTAATGTTACACCTTTTCATGGTGTACCTAAATACATCACTACACCTTTAATGTTACACCTTCATGGCACACCTACATACATCACTACACCTTTAATGTTACACCTTTTCATGGTGTACCTAAATACATCACTACACCTTTAATGTTACACCTTCATGGTGTACCTACATACATCACTACACCTTTAATGTTACACCTTTTCATGGTGTACCTACATGCATCACTACACCTTTAATGTTACACCTTCATGGTGTACCTACATACATCACTACACCTTTAATGTTACACCTTCATGGTGTACCTACATACATCACTACACCTTTAATGTTACACCTTCATGGTGTACCTACATACATACATCACTACACCTTTAATGTTACACCTTCATGGCACACCTACATACATCACTACACCTTTAATGTTACACCTTCATGGTGTACCTACATACATCACTACACCTTTAATGTTACACCTTCATGGTGTACCTACATACATCACTACACCTTTAATGTTACACCTTCATGGCACACCTACATACATCACTACACCTTTAATGTTACACCTTCATGGTGTACCTACATACATCACTACACCTTTAATGTTACACCTTCATGGTGTACCTACATACATCACTACACCTTTAATGTTACACCTTCATGGTGTACCTACATACATCACTACACCTTTAATGTTACACCTTCATGGTGTACCTACATACATCACTACACCTTTAATGTTACACCTTCATGGTGTACCTACATACATCACTACACCTTTAATGTTACACCT
>NC_055958.1:979024-989024 GCF_018492685.1 Alosa sapidissima | reverse complement strand
ATGGACTGAGTGAGTGGGCGGAGCCGGAGCGTCTGTGAGTGAGCGTTGTGTGAGTGAGGCCGCTGTGCCTTTTCTTACCTGTTTTCTCTTTCTTACTTTTTCTGTTTTTTATTATTTTTTTCCTTTGTTGTTTGTTTGTCTTGTATGTTTTTGGGTTGGTAGGGTTAGGGGTTAGTGGAGTGCGTGTGTTTTTGTGGTTTTACCTGGGCGTCAGCTCCTGGTTTGGAGTATGGCTGCCTCAGGTAACACTAGGGGAAAGTTTGTTTGTCTCACGCGGCGGCATGGTATAAAGATATCCTCTACCGCCAGCGTAGAAGAGTGTAGCCTGGCAGTAGGTGAAATGGTTGGGCATGACAAAGTTTTGTCTGCTGCTCGTATGAATCAAGCAATCGTTTTGTTCCTTGAGTCCGTGGAGTTGGCCAACTTAGTGGTTGAACGCGGAGTAGAAATTGATGGTATTTTTAACTCAGTACTCCCTTTGTCTACCCCATCTAGGAAAGTAATCATTTCAAACATACCACCTTTCATTAGTGATGACATTCTTGTCCAGTCTCTATCCCGCTATGGCAAATTAGTTTCCCCGATCAAGAAGATCGCCATTTCCACGAAGTCTCCGCTTTTAAAGCATGTGGTATCTTTTAGGCGATATGTTTACATGGTTTTAAACAACAACACAGATGATCTTGATTTGACTTTGAATATCCAGGTCGACGATTTCAATTATGTCATATATGTCACAAGTAATCTGATGAGATGTTTTGGTTGTGGTTTGACGGGTCACCTAGTGCGTGCCTGTCCAGAAAAGTGCCCCAATACTACCGCCAATGTCAATGGTCAAAATGAGAATACTGGGGAGGGACAGTCTGCCAGTGATGAGGGGCCCACAAATGGTGGAGAGGCTGGGGTGGATGGTGATCAGTCACCAGGGGAAGGTTCTTCTAGTGCCGATGCACCTGAAGTTAGACCATCAGATCAGGATGTGTCTGATGAGACAGTAAGGAACGGGGAAGAGGGGGCCGAGGCTGAAGCTCCAGAATATAATGTTATGCATACTGATAACTCGCCGAATTCCAACGTACTAGATATTTCGGAGGACGCTTGCGGGGAGGATAGTCAGATCTTGGAAACAGAGGAAGTTCCCTTTAAAGTTCCAAAAGGTCTGAAGAGGGAAAGGGCTCGAGCTGAGTCTCATAGAAAGGTAAAAAAGAAAGATCTGGTTGTTGACGTTAATTCTACTGATGCAGAGAGCGAGGGGGAATTTTCTGATTGCAGCCTAAGGTGCAGTCTTCCCCAAAGCGGCTACACAGGGCGCGAGTACACTGTGGATGACTTAAAAACGTTTCTGAAGCAGACTAAAAATGCTAGGTGTGTTCAAGTTGATGAATACTTTCCCGATGTTGAACAGTTCATCGCTAAAACGAAGCTGTATATGGCCGAAGGTAGCTTTACTAGGCAGGAGGTCTACCGTTTGAATAAATTTCTCACAAAACTTAGAGCTCTGTTGAACGCTGATAGCCAGTCCACCCCAGCCCCTGTTAATTCCCAATGAATATGTTCTTTTTTTGCACTTTTTCCTTTATACTTATGAGTGGGTTTCAAATTGCTTCGCTTAATTTGAATGGAGCAAGAGACCGCACAAAGAGGGCGATGCTTTTTGAAACAATTAAAGAAAAAGCTATTGATGTTGTCTTTGCGCAGGAAACCCATACTGACGCAAGTAATAGCTCTGATTGGGCTTTGGAATTTGGGGGGTTATCGATCTTAAGTCATAATACCTCAACTAGTGGTGGTGTTGCTATTCTTTTTTCAGGTAGCTGTATCCCCTGTTCATATGAGGTTGATGAAATTGTTAAAGGTAGACTCTTGAGAGTCAGAGCTCAATATGAAAATACTTTTTTTGTTTTTGTGTGTGTCTATGCCCCAACGGTTGGGAGGGAGAGAATGATTTTCTTAAGTATCCTGGATGATCTGTTAAAGAATTGTGATTCTGGGGAGTGTTTACTTCTTGGTGGGGATTTCAACTGTACTGAGCTAGCTATTGATAGGAATCATGTAGAGCCTCATATGCCATCACGTAGAAGGCTCATTGAGATAATGAAGTCCCACGACCTTTCTGATTTATGGAGGAACTTTCATATAAAGCAGAAACAGTACACATGGGTCCACTCAAATAATAACATATTATCTCTGGCAAGATTAGACAGGTTCTATACCTTTAAACATCAGTTCAGTTTTTTTAGAAGCTGTCTCATCCTGCCAGTAGGTTTTTCCGATCATAGTATGGTGCTTTGTAATTTTTTTGTTAGTGCCACCAGATATAAGAGCGCATACTGGCACTTTAACACTAGTCTTTTGAATGATGGTAAGTTTAGGGATGTTTTCAAGTTTTTCTGGAAGGATTTTAGATCCACAAAGCAGTCTTTTCAGTCTGTGCAACAGTGGTGGGATTTTGGAAAGGCCCAGATAAAACAGTTGTGTCAGCAGTATACTTCCTGTGTCACAAGAGATATAGCTCAACGCATGAAATTGTTGGAAAATGAGATACTGGAGCTCCAAGGTTTAGCTGAAAGTACAGGTAATCAGTTATATATGGAAAATTTGAAAATAAAAAAGAATTGTTTGGCCAACTTGCTGGGCATTAAAGCACAAGGAGCTCTGGTCAGGTCTCGCTTCCAGTGTGCAGAATTAATGGATGCACCTTCCAAATTCTTTTTTAATCTGGAAAAGAAAAATGGCCAAAAACGGCTTATACATGCTTTGGTTTCAGAAACTGGAGCCCTCTTATCTGACGATAAACAAATTCGTGAGAGAGCAGTTGATTTCTACAAGGTTTTGTATAGGAGTGAAATCTCCTATAAACAGGCCCTTGACAGTCCTTTTTTGACAAATCTTCCTAAGGTATCTAGAGAAGCTAATTGCGACCTTGGAAGGGTGATTACCCTGGCTGAGTTGGAAAAGGCCCTCCATGGTATGGAGTGTGGCAAGGCACCGGGGATCGATGGTCTGCCGGTTGACTTTTATAAGTCTTTCTGGACAGAAGTAGGCGCAGACCTACTGGTCGTTTTGAGGAACAGCTTGGCCAAGGGGCAGCTGCCACTCAGTTGTCGCAGAGCAGTTCTTACTCTGTTACCGAAGAAGGGAGATTTGAAGGATATCAGGTCATGGAGACCCGTGTCTGTTCTATGTGCGGAATATCGGCTGCTCTCTAAGGTTCTTGCTAATAGACTCAGTGAAGTTTTAGGGGAAGTCATTGCACCTGACCAGACCTACTGTGTGCCGGGCAGGCTTATTTGTGATAATATTTCTTTTATTAGAGACGTTTTGGAAATTGGTAAACTTTTACATTTGGACTTTGGCCTTGTTTCTGTTGATCAGGAAAAAGCTTTTGATAGAGTTGAACATAATTATTTATGGAGCGTCTTGACTGCTTTTGGCTTTAATCCTGTTTTTATAAAGAAAATTAGAGCTCTATACTGTGACAATGAAAGTATTCTGAAAATTAATGGTGACTTGTGTGCTCCTTTCAAGGTTTTTAGGGGAATTAGACAAGGATGCCCCCTCTCTGGAATGCTATACTCCTTAGCCTTTGAGCCCCTGTTAGTACAGTTAAGAGCCAAACTAAAGGGTGTAACTCTTCCTGAGTGTAACATCTCTTTGAAGCTATCAGCTTATGCGGATGATGTAGCTATTCTGATTGAAAGCCAAAGGGATGTGGACACCATGTTAAATGTTTTTACTGATTTTAATCGGTTATCATCTGCCAGAGTTAATTGGGGAAAAAGTGTGGCCCTGTTGGCTGGAAAATGGCCTGATGGCACACCGTGCCTCCCAGGTGGGTTAACCTGGTCTAGGGACGGGTTTAAATATTTGGGTGTGTTTCTTGGAGACGATAACTTTGTTCTAAGGAATTTTGAGGGGATTGTTGAGAAGGTTAAGGGCCGTCTTGGCAAGTGGAGTTTTTTAATTAAAAAATTGTCCTATAGGGGCCGTGTTCTAATAATTAACAACCTGGTGGCTTCATCCCTTTGGCACAGACTTGCATGTATAGACCCTCCAGCACATGTTTTATCTAAAATACAATCTATTCTGGTTGATTTCTTTTGGGATGGTCTACACTGGGTCCAACAAGGCGTGCTTTTTTTATCCAAGGATGAGGGTGGACAAGGATTGGTCCACCTGCAGAGTAGGGCAGCAGCCTTTCGTCTTCAGTTCATACAGAGACTTTTGGATGGACCTGTAAATTCCAGTTGGAAGGCTGTGGCTTGTGCCATCCTAAGAACTTTTGAAGGCTTGGGTCTGGATAGGACCCTCTTCTGGATGAATCCTGCCTTAATGAACTTAAACAAGCTCCCTGTGTTTTATCGCAATACGTTTAAAGTATGGGGTCTTTTGAAAGTATGGAGACCTCAGAATACAAGTTCTCTCTTTTGGCTTTTGCAAGAGCCATTGATATATGGTTCATGTTTGGATCTTACGCATGAGAAGCATTTTCCTGCTTTTAGTGGGATGTTTTGCAAAGCGCGGGTCATCACTTTGAAGGACCTCCTGCCTTTAGCTGGGCCAGGTTTTGAGAATGCTGAAGGAGTGGCCGAACACATGAAAATGAGATCCATCCGTATAGTTAACAAATTCCTCTTGGAATTGCGGTCCCACTTCACAGATGCTAGTCTAGCAATGTTGGATCAGTATGCCAGGGGTTTAGTTATGCTAAATGAATGTGATCCTGTTCCATGTTTTAGTGTGTCCTCTGGATTTTGTAATGTCTTTTTGAAGGTTGAAGATTTTGTTTTTCTGGGTCCAAATCGCGCCTCTGGAAAGGCACTTTACAATCTTTGTGTAAAATCTCTGAATAGGAGGTGTTTGGAGTCTAGAGTTGACACACCTTGGCGTGCTGTTCTACATGTAGAACAGGATGTCAAACCACACTGGAGATCCTTTTACAAGTCACCATTAATTAAAAAGGTGGGGGATTTACAATGGAGGATTTTATATGGTGCAGTTGCTGTAAATTCTTTTGTTTGTGTTTTGAACTCTGATGTGAGGCATGAGTGCCCGTTTTGCAATGACAGGGAAACTGTTTTTCACGCTTTTATGCAATGCACACGCCTGATGCCTTTATTTTCCATTTTACAGAAACTGTTCACTTACTTCAATGAAAGTTTTTCAATGGAAACATTTATTTTTGGTTTTAATTATGTACAGAAGCGAAGGCACAAATGTCAGTTGTTGAATTTTATCATTGGACAGGCTAAGATGTCTATATATGTTAGCAGGAGGAATAAGGTTGAGCATAACTCAAGATCTGATCTTTTAATGGTATTTGCAATCTTGGTGAGATCAAGGATTTTAATTGATTTTGGTTTCTACAAGGAAATGAGTGATCTTGAAACCTTTGAGATTATATGGTGTCAGGAAAATGCTCTGTGTATGGTTGTAGAGGATAAAGTGCAATTTAATACCTTGTTAGACGTTCCTGTGCCTGCTGTTTAACATACATAACTAGATGTGTCTTCTATTTATTTATTTATTTATTTTTTAATCATTCATCTTTGAGATGACTGTGTATGTCTTTTAGCTATTTGTAATAAAGGTTTTTATAAATTCAATTCTCTCTTTCTTTCTTTCTTTCTCTCTCTCTCTATCTATCTCTCTCTCCCTCTCTCTCTCTCTCTCTTGCATGTCCTCCATATATTTATCTCCTCCCCCTTTCTCTCTGTTGTTGACACTTTTTATATGTATCCTCTCGCCCTTGTCCAATTGTCCTTGCAGCCTCCGCCGTGTGTGTCTGTGTGTGTCTGTGTGTGTGTGTGTCTGTGTGTGTGTCTGTGTGTGTGTGTGTGTGTGTGTGTGTGGACATTACTCTGTAAAGTGCTTTGAGTGTTTGGTGGCATATACGTTTGCAATATAAATACAGTCTATTTACCATGTACCATTCTGAGTATCTGCCTCTCTGTCTGATACAGGGTGTACAAGGGCCACTGAGCTCTGAGTTTAGTTTTTAAAAGTGTGATCGGCACAGTGGACGTTAAGGTGGTAAGTGTTGCGGGGGATCCGTCTGGATAAAGTGCTCAAACACTCTCCGCCTCCGCCTCTTACTGTCAGCCTGGCTTCCTTTCCAATTCTTCAGTGTGGAGCGTGACTCAGCGCGCGTGTGTGTGTGTGTGTGTGTGTGTGTGTGTGTGTGTGTGTGAGAGACTGACTGCTAAAGGCTGCACAGGTGTGTGTGTTTTTGTATGACTCAGTACTTTAGGCTGCTCAGTGTGTGTTTTGTGAGCATCTGTGTGTGGCTGCAGGGTTGGGATGGGCATCACTTCACCAGCAGCATAATAGGATCCGTCAGAGGACCATCAGGTCTTTGTGTTGGGGAAGAGGCCTATGTGCTGACAGATGGACCTGAATCATACACACACACACACACGCGCACACACACACACACACACACACTGACCTGAGGTAATGTGTGTGTGTGTGTGTTTTGGAGTTTGTTGTTATCTTTGCTATCAGATACTTGTGAGGGATATCCCCACACGTCTTTGTCCAAGACGTGCTCAGTCTTGGACAAAGGCTTACTGAAAATGATTTAATGATTTAAAAATATATAGTAACCTGCATTAGCCCATATCTAATTAATTAATGTGTAATATGATTGCTTAGACTACTAACCATGTAGGTCTAATCATGTATTTGTGTTTCCTGACAATAGAAATTGTACAGCCAAATTCGAATGGTTTGAAAATATTAATTGGAAATTGGAAAAATATGTCCTGCAAAAAGCACACACACAAACATACACACACCTGGGGTTTATCTGTGCTGGCCCTGGCCGTATCTACAGTTCCCTGTGGACATTGTGTGTGTTTGTGTTTGTATGTGCGTGGGCTTGTGTGAGAACTGAGAGACTGTATGTATAAGTGTGTGTGTGTGTGGAGGGGGGGGGGGGGTGTCTTGCCCCCCTTGATCCCCTTGATCCCCTTATTGCTAGTGGCTCTTAATCTGCTTCTCATGACTAATCATGTAACCGTGTGTGTGTGTGCGCACGCTTTTTGTTAATTGTGTCATCCTGTGTATTTGCATATGTTTGTTTGGGTTAGTGGGTGGGTGCGTGAAGTTTGTGTGCATATATATGTGTGTGTGTGTGTGTTAATCATGTAATTTTTGTGGAGGTGTCTGTGTTTTTCTTGAGATTTGGCAGTGAACTTTGTCCGAGAAATATGTACATATATGTGTGTGTGTGTGTGTGTGTGTGCGCGTGTGTGTACATGTGTTTTGAATGACCCCTGGGAGAGACTGCACCATTGCACCTGCCTGCGGAACACCACCTCCCAACTCTCCCCTCCCCCACCCTCTGGTCAGACCTATTTCTGTCCACAGATCTCAACACTTCTCTCCCATAAACTCTGGACAGTGTCCACAAAATCAGAGGGGTTTGTGCGCGTCAGACACACTCTTATCCACTGGACATACTCGGTCTGAGAGAGAGAAGAGAGAGAGAGAGAGAGAGAGAGAGAGAGAGAGAGAGAGAGAGAGAGAGAGACACCTAAATTCAGTCCCCTGGCCCCAGTCCATTGGTCTTGAAACTAACTAACCCGATAAATTATGTTCATACCAGCACTGCTCTCCAGCCAATCAAAGTTAACAAAATTATAAGAGAAAAACAAAGAATCCTATATGGAACATTTGAAGAATGAAACCAAAACACAACACAATTTAGAGTGCTACCTGGCCATTACAAAGATTTCCAGTTGGCAGAGTATCTCTACACTGTCAGGGATACAAAGCAGAGGCAAACCCTCACCAAGTACTGGCAGAGTGACCACAGTCTAGCCATAGAGAAAGGCTGGCACAAAACAAAATGGTTACCCAAAGGGTCTGTGGCCACTGTATGACGGGGGAGATAAGAGTGAGGTGCACTTCAGGTGGACGATGGCTCTTAATATCCTGGGTGTGAGTGGATGAGACATGGTGCTTGTTTATGTTGGTTTGAAACACACACACACACACACACACACACCAGGACTTTTGGGAGAGGATCCCTGCACCTGGCACTTGGCAGTGGGCTGAATCTCCACTCACCACAGTGTGAGAGAAGGCATCACATAGATACAGATGCAATCAAACCCCCAGTCTGCTACACCAGCTCTCTCTAGTATCAAACCCCCAGTCTGCTTAGTAGTCTCTCTAGTATCAAACCTGTGTTTTAAAAATGTAAATATTTGTGTCTGTGTAAACATAAAATAACCAGAATCATAAAACAGTATGTGTCATTATTAAAATCACACACATTGTTTTAAGATTCTGGTAATTTGATGTTCTCATGTGTTCTGCTCATCTATTGCGTGCTTTGGCAACACTAGAGGGTGAGTGAGCTGCAAAGCCCTGTGCCTTCTCCACTGCCACTTTGTGATGGTGCTGTCACTTGCTAAAGATGGAAGTGTTTACGTTTCTGCTTTTATGACTTCCTTTTTCCTCACACCTCAGAATCTCATTTACTGATTACACTGATAACCCCAGCCTATTCTACAAAGGAGCACCTGTGTGTGTGTGTGTGTGTGTGTGTGTGTGTGTGAAATGAATACTGTGAGGAAGAATAATTGTAGTATAATACCTCCCCCCCCCCCCCCAACACACACACACACACAGATTTGTGCCAGTAATACAGGGCAGCTGTAGACACTGTGTGTGTGTGTCATCAGTGCAGGGCAGTTGTAGACTCTGTCCAGCGCATGGCCCAGTTTCCCTTGCGGCAGGTTTTCCCATGAGACCGTATCTGTGCCCAGAATATCTCCAGACCTCAGAAGTGGCCCCAAAGCCTTGATGTGGAAACAGCTGCCTCTGTTTTTTGGAGACTTCTTCAAAACCCCACCAATTTTCTGTACGCTTGTCTTTAGTACGTCTGTCTGTCTGTTAGTAAGTTTAGCCCCATGTTCTCATCACATGACAGTTTACCTTTTAGCTCTTCAGCCAGCGCTGTTTTTTGTTTTTGTTTTTTTGATGCACTGTACTTTAAATACATTTGAAAAATGTTTTTAGACCTCAATAACAGTTTTTAGCCACAGTTTAGAAGATCCCTTAATCTGTTGTTTACCTCAGTGCCTTTTTCGGCAGATTAACAAGATGGAGGACAATAACACACTTTGCGTGGACATGGTGCTGTAAATGAATGCTAAGTCCTGAGCACAGAGAGGAGTTGAGGCACGTGCAGGCTTATTTGTCTACTGTGATGAGTAAAGTTCTGGTGCAATGCACACACTCACACAAACACACACACACACTCACACACACTCACACACAAAATGGAGCATAGCTTAACACGCTTAGAGACAAGGCTCACCTTCTCTAGGGTTGGCTTGGAGAGATTTACACACACACAGACGGATGGCTCATTGACTTATTGAAATGGGTGTACGCACGCACGCACACACACACATCCACACATCCAGAAGGTTGTTTTGAGTTCTACCTGGCCTGCTGTGGAGCTCATAGCAGTGTGTCACAGCTCAACTCTCAACCCTCAGGGCAGTGATTTTTCCAGACCATCTCTCTCCTTCACACACTCGGTCTCTGACATTCATTCTTTGTCTTACCACACACACACACACACACTCACTCACTCATATGGAGTATGTGAGAGAGAGTGTGTGTTTGTTAGGGAGAGAGTGTGTGTGTGTGTGTGTGTGTGTGTGTGTGTGTGTGTGTGAAACAGTGTGGCGTAGTAGACAGTCACGTGCCGCTGCTGTTTATTCAGGATTCCTCATGCTCACGTTTGATCCCACCTATTTGCCCTGTGCTCACTCTGATGGAACATTCCTGTCACTGCACGTGCGTGCGTGCGTGCGTGCGTGTGTGTGTGTGTGTGTGTGTGACAGATTATATGCAACTGATATTTGTGAGCTTGAATGTTCTTGTCTTCTTTGTGGTGGCCTCTTTGTTTCTGTCTGCCTGTCTCTTTCTCTCTGTTTCTGTCTGTCTCTCTCTTTCTGTCTATTGCTCTCTCCCCGTG
>NC_055958.1:956524-966524 GCF_018492685.1 Alosa sapidissima | reverse complement strand
TGTCTGTGTGTGTGTGTTTGTATAGTGTGTGTGTTTGTGTTTGTGTCTTTGTATAGTTCATGTCTGTGTGTGTGTGTGTGTGTGTTTGTGTCTTTGTATAGTTCATGTCTGTGTGTGTGTGTGTTTGTATAGTGTGTGTGTGTGTGTGTGTGTGTGTTTGTGTTTGTGTCTTTGTATAGTTCATTTCTGTGTGTGTGTGTGTTTGTATAGTGTGTGTGTGTGTGTGTGTGTGTGTGTGTGTGTGTGTGAGAGAGAGAGAGCTGGTCACTGGAGCAAAGAGGAGAGGGAGAACTTCCTGACCTCATCCCCATGCTTCAGTGTGTCTTTGTCTCACCCAGGGTTCCCATGGTGATGGGCAAACTGTGTCACCAGTGGTGGTGTAGTGGGCATTTTTAAAGTGGGGGGGACGCCATTTTAATGACATCATTGCAAAAACTGTCACACACCTCCACATACATCGGTGCATAAGGCCAAAATGTTATCAGCTTTGGAGAAGTGGGGGGACGATGTGGAGGTTGTTCTAGGATCTGTGCTGGTTCTCTGGGGCTGGACGCTGCATGCTGGAGTTGTAGTTCCACAGGGTGCTGTGTTAATGTTAAATGCTAAAATGAGAATTGAAATTGTGTCTGTGTTATGCCCTATAAAATGCATGATAAACTCCGGCTGTAATCTAAGTATTAGTTACACGATAGATTTAATCAGATCAAAAATCTAATACTCTGGGTCATCTTGTCTGATTTCGTAAAATTGGATTTTGATTGGATTACATAATTTTACATTTTTTATGGGAGGAAGGAGTGTAATGGGGCTGTGGGTTTGTTTGCATGTGACCGCACCCGCACTGAGAGACTGTCTGGTGTGTGTGTTTGTGTGTGTGTGTGTGTGTGTGTGTGTGTGTGTGTGTGTGTGTGTTTGGTCACTATCACACGCTGATGTGTGCTCAAAGCAGCAGCATAATGGGCCTTTTTACAGTAGACTGCTGGAGCAATATCCCATGAAAACAGACACAGACGCACACACACAAACACAGAGACATTCATGCATACATATTCACTCGTACGCATATGAAAACACCTACTTTATACAACAATTGGGTTCTATGGAACTATTTATTTGTTTCTGATTGGCCGAGAGACGTTCCATGAGTTGGAATATCCCTGGACATTTCAACTCAGACTTTGCACAGCTAATAATAAATCACTCCGCGATACAATGCGAAGATTTGACACAATGTTCTCATCCCAGCTCTCCATTATTTCAAGCAATGGGTCCCTATCTTTTACTGTCTATGGTTACTCCTTAGCAAACCATAACGAAACAGTGCTTCACCACATCTGTGGATTAAGCCACACAGTCAACTCAATGTAAGTAAGATAAACGAGGATGCTAATTGTTCTCAGCATTGCCAGCATTGTGTATAATATGATTGTCACTTGGAGGAGACTTGTAGATAACTAACGTTAGCATAGTTAGCTAACCGCTGCTAACCTGCTAGCATCGTCACGTCAGGCTGTGCACAGTAGTGTAACATTTATTCACCATAAATTAATAAAGTTGAGTGGTTCTGCAATGTAGACTATGTTTCCGTTTTTTTGCAGTACCATGTCCCTTACATGACATGGCCCATCCTTGTAACATGCATGCAGCAAACCTAGATATGAATGTGATTTCAGCCCGACTTTCAACATTTCTTTCAAGAAGACACGTAAACCACAAAGACCCGTAACGAGGGATCTGGAATGTTGGTTACCTAGCAACCAAGACGCTGAAAAGGGAACTATTTTTTGGTGCGAAAGAACGATGTCGAAATTAAAATTTTTTAAACAATAATGGGGTGTTTTCAGATTATTTAGTTTGTGGTAGAATTGTTGTATAAAAGCAATATAGCACTCGTGATCGTGGGATTGGTCATGGATATTCCCACGGCTGTTGTTGCCTGCGCGACTCGGCCTCCGGCCTCGTGGCTACGGCCGAACAACACCCGTGGGAATATCCATGACCAACCCCACTCTCACTCGTGCTGTATTGCTTAAGTATATGTGCAGAAATACACACACTCATAGCATTTGTGGCCTAATGATGTGTTGTGTGTGTGTGTGTGTGTGTGTGTGTGTGTGTGCATACGTTTTCATGAGATGTGCGCAGTGGCGGAACAAGTCGAGGAGCATCTCGCTGCAGCCTGCGGGATGGCGGGGCTTGACATCAAGCCCAGCCCACATCCAAGTCAGCCATGTTTTTTTGTATTACGTCACGCAGTTTGAAATTGCTGGCTGCGAGAGGGAGGCAGTCAGCAGAGAGAGCCAGGACTCGCAACGAGACTGAGCGAGCTGATAGTGCTACATTCTACAAACCAGCAACTTACTGCAAAACACGTTTTATTGTGTAATTCAACACGTAAACTGTGGATTCAAACCAGTGCAACAACTCGCAACAGCACCAACGTTTCCATAAGAACGCCGTTGTCACACTACTCTTTCGTCAGATAGGAATAGCTAGCTGGCTAGCTAGCCAGCAAAGTTAACCACCCAGATGGCAAGAGGCTGGCGGCAGCCCACCGGTTTCTCTGTCGCGGGCGGACCGCTGAGTTTTTGCACATCGGTTCTACCGCGGTCCGCTGGGCAAACGAGCCGCAGCTTTGACCACCTTTTCTTTATTCATTTATACGGCGGACTGCCGGTGGCCTAACGTTACCATCGCGGGTTGCTTAAAAGTAGCCTATCTACCGGTGGTCCGATAGCTGCTTGCTATCTGGGCAGTAGCCTATATTTGAGATGAGGATATGTCTAGCTTGATCTAACCAGAGAATGTCTAATAAGGGGAGAACTGCCACTCTCGGAAAACTTCCGGTTTCTGAACTGGTTGCAGTTCCTTCTGTGGTTCCACATGAGGGCGCTCGTCCACGAGTGCAGAATGCATGGAGGTCTATGGAGCTGTACCCCTCAAAATCCACTTTTCTCGGGATATCATTTTTTTTCAAGTAATTTGAGTATTGTATTCGAAAGGGGAGGCAAAGAAAATACACTTGGTTGAGTATTCTATTTTTTAAAGTCACTTAATTGTTCTTAAAAGCCTTTCAAATGTGTCAATGACGTCATTCATTAGCACAATGCTAGCGTGTTATGTGCAACAACGACCCAACCTGTAAGAAATCAAAAAGAACATAAGTACTCGTTCTTTCAACTTTTGACCTATAACCCATGTTGTAGTTATACAAACTACAATCAAATCTGAGATTTGTCAACGACAATCAGGTGAAAGAGACCAATTTAGCGGTCTAGCTCCATTGACTCCCATTCATTCTGCACTCATGGCGATCGCCCCCAGTGGAACTCTGGTGGAACTGCATCCAAAATTCGGTACAATGGGACTTAATACGGAGTGGCAAGGCTCTCTGTAGACGGGCTCTGATCTAACCAAAGATTGTTAAGGCGGAGCTCCGCCTTAACAATCTTTGATCTAACCAGTTAACGTTACACAATGCATGCTTCTGGTTCACCTGTTAATAAAGCAAAATCGCCCCTTTGTAGGCTACATTTGGTTGTAATGGAGAATTCTTGCTGTTAAACTGATAGTCCATGATAATGAAACAACACACCATTCTACTTTTGAGGGCTAAATTAAATGAAATATGGCTCGTTTTCCGTTTGAACACATTGTCATCAATATTTAAAATGACCATTTTTTATGAATGTGCATGTTATTGTTTCAAAACCGGAAATCAAATGAACGAAAAAGTACACGAACCCAATTACAATAACTAGCCTAGGCCTACATGAAAAATTAACTGTGGTTGCATGAAATGTCATTTGTGTTTAGCCTACATCATCAGTTTCTATCATCTAATATGAAACAATATACTATATAATTCGCTACCGGGCTGTCGGTAGCTAGATTGTCTATGGTCGGTAGTAAACAGCCAAAGCGTATGGGGAGTGACGTAGGCAAAGAAAACATGGCTGAGTTGGATGTGGGCGGGGCTTGATGTCAAGCCACGCCTTCCCGCAGGCTGCAGCGAGGTGTACTTGAACAAGTCAGAGCCGGGCCGGGGGCGGGGCACATGACCGGGCCCTTTATTAAACTCATCATAACATCATTTTACAACATAGGCTACACATGCCCGCAACAGCGTCTTACAAGCGTCAGCGCCACAGAGAGCAACTATGTAATTTTGAAGTCCATCGAACGTACATGAAGTGTAACCAAGAGAACAACAAAAGCATTAGGCTACATGACCCCTAATAATAAAACAACAATAATACGCAGCACTATTTGAAGGGCATACGACGAGCCTTGCGCTCCGCGAACTCGTCCACGATGCTCTGTGTAGGCCTATGTCCATTTTCTTTGCTCTCTCATTCTCTATGGACAACATGGCAAGTCCACTCAGTCTCTCCTGTCCCACTGTGCTCCTCAAGTGGTTTTTAATGATCTTTAACTTGGAGAATGAGCGCTCAGAGGTTGCAACGGTGACGGGAAGAGTCAGAAATAAAATTAGGGCGGTGCAAATCTCACTGAATGCAGAAGTTACTGCTGGGTGGTTGCATTGGCGGAGCGAGGGGGTGGCTTCGGGGGCTCAAGCCCCGAATCTCTTTTTAAAAGCCCCGAATCTTTTTTTGTATGTGTTTTCAATTTCCAACGATTTCTAATTTAACTTCCCCTCAGCTTCTCTATAAATGTTACAAAATGTAGCCTAGGCCTACTATTACTGAGCAAATATCCCTTACTTTCAAAGCCCAATATTGACAGATAATCTGATTTCCCACACGATGAGTTTAGGCAATGCCAGAGCCGAGATGTAGCGCATTAGGCCTACGTCATAAACCTGGCAGGAAACTTCAGAGCAGCGCAGTCAGTTTAAACAGCAAGCCGGTAAGAAAAACTATTGTCAAGACATTAGGCAATTAATGTACCCCGGAATACAAAAATAAACTTCAGAAAGAAAGTTTGTTGTACTGTATTCTGTAGTCTGTATTCTGTAGTCTCAATGACCAAATCAGTATACCTGTTGTCAGTTGAGTTCATTCAATTCATTTATTGTAGGCTAGTAGCCTAGGCAAATATGAAACAGAGATGTAACGTACCGGCGGGAATTTGAACTTGCATGTTTTATGCATTTTAGGGCAAAAAATACCATGGGATTGATGTGTTCTCCATTTGAGGAACGTAATCAATTGCGGACGTGCACAGACTCATACACAGAGCGCATATGCCTAGGTTAGGCTACTTTCACTTTATAGAGCGCATTCATTAGGCTACGTAAAATATGCTTCATACCAAAACAACGATCAAACATTATCAAATGTATCATGACGTGTTGTCACAAAGACTTACTCCAATTAGAAAATCGAAACCAAAATCATGTAAGTGTAAGTGTTCTCTCATTGACGCCTGTATGATCCAATTTTGTAAATTTGCACGTCGTAAAGTTCAATATGAGAGTTAAAATAAAGCCAGTCATACAGCAGATCATTTTATTCAATATTTTACACCTACTAAATCATCAAAGTAAATTTCAAAACTTTTCAGCAACCAGCCTAATACGTCCCACTCTGATGAAAATGATTGAAAAGAAAACGTTTGCATGATCTTAGCAAAGATTGTTAAGGCGGAGCAAGATATTTCATCAGGAGCCACTTCCGGGAACCCGGATCGCACGAGGGGGGGGTCAAAATCCCCCATTATGCAGAGCAGAGGCAGCGACTGCTCCATTGAAGTCTATGGACATAGCTCAGAATTTCACCACATATGCTAAGGTCTTGGTTCTATAGAGTTAGGGATGTGAATTTCGGGCACATTTTCATGATCCTCAAACCCTTCTGAACATTTCAGGTACATTTTTAGCACTTTTGAGCATTCCAGTCTGGAGAAAATCGACCTTATATCAGGTGTGCGCCGGTTATTTATGCCACTGCTGTTGGCCGGTTGCAACGTACGCTCGTCAATACGTCATAGACACGCCTCTTTATGCAGACAGGATTCGATCCCCATTTCGCGCCCATAGACATGAACTACGACGAAGTATCTTGCTCCGCCTTAACCATCTTTGATCTTAGCTCCTCCGGCCTTGTGCCGTGGGAGAGGCCCGTCCCACCTTACCCAGAGGTGGTGGAGGGGCGCCCCTGCGGGTCCCGGGCCGGGGGCGTGCCGCACCTCCCGCACCCCCTCAAGCTCCGCCCCTGAGTGTGTGTATGTGTGTGCTGCCTGCTGTAGCTCTTAAAAGATAAAATTGCAATGCTAGCAGCCTTTTCCCCTCTCTCCTTCCACTGATCCTCTATCCCTCTCACCCTCTCCTTTATTCTCTCTCTCTCTCTCCCTCTCTCTCTCCTCTGACTCCCCACTCCAACACATTCTCTCCTTATGTCTCTCTTTATTCTCATTTACACATGCACACACCAGTGTTGTAGTACTCGAGTCCAAGACTCGGACTCATTTACTTGAAATTTAGAGACTTGTGACTTGACTTGGACTTAAGCACTGAATGACTCGAACTTGGACTCGGACTCTTGAATTTGCACTCGCGATGACTCGTCGAGGACTTTTTTTTGTAATATATCATAAGGCTATAATTGTAGTATGTCATTAGGCTATAATTTGCTATATGATTTTAGTATCTACATTTGTAATACTAATTTTAGTGCAAGGGAATGTTAGGCTACTGCTTCGTGTCATACATCGCAAGTCACTTCATGTTCACATGCAAAGCAAACTAACGTTAATGTAGTATTGCCAGGCAATATTAGTTCTCATACATGACATGACATTACCTAAGATTACACTCAGCCTAGGCTAAACATCACACACTGCTGCTGGATAGCTGATCATCGTGACTTGGTGAACAGTGTTTTTCCTGACTGACGCGAGAAGCGAGGTTCCATTCATTCATTTTCATTTGGGGCGTGCCCTGCCGTGCTTCTGTCTGTTACTTCGCAACAGGCTATTATCGGATCGAAAGAAAAATAAACTAAAGGTTTTCCCCATAGACTGTTCTATATATACAGTCTATGGTTTTCCCGATCAAGATATAGCATACTTCTTAATTTTGGTATCATAAAATATAGAAGCATAACATTAAATTGCCTAGTAGAGTGTCCATGTAGAATGTCAATGTACGCCTACGTGTCTGCGCAAGTGAAACTGACAAACTCTCGTGGGTAGGCCAGAAACAACTATATTTAAAACCACGAATGAAGTGGATTACTGTTACTGTTCAAACGAGTGATTTGATAGCCTAATCCACTGGACGAAAAAAAAAGGAAATAGCAACTTGTTCTATTTCTAACAGGTGAATATCATAGCAAATAGTAGCCTATGGCGATGGCAGCTTAAACAAAAATTTATTTCACTCATCTCGCTGAAATGAACGTAGAATGTGGCCTGTTGCGCAAAGAAATTAATTAGGCAGATGATCTGCATCTCCGTTAACCAAAAGCTAGTTTTCATCTCCATTGTTGCGTGAAATATGTCTCCATAGTGTCAGTGAAGTGATAACATTATGCAGTTGCAGGTAGCCAGTGTTCACATCACGGGAGTCAGAAAGAAGCTACCAAGACGGGCCCTGCTCTGTTTCTGTCCCTCCCAAACTGCGCTAAAATTGTGTAGGCTATGTGAGTGTTTTTCAACCACTGTGCCGGGGCACACTAGTGTGCCATGAGAGATCATCAGGTGTGCCGCAGAAAATTACCCAAATGTCAATCACTGGTCCAGAAAAGCAACTGTTGCATCAAAGAATTTATAACCACATGCTCTCATTGATTGTATGATTGCACTATTTGTGGTATGCAGGCATTGTACAATGGGGGCCCCATGTCCAGTATTCACAGAATCATCACATATCCAGTTCATAACAACAATTAAATTAGATATAGTCACCTACAAATGAAACAGAGGGCACTTGTTTTATTGAGCAGGTCTTGCATAGAAGCCATAATAAGGCCATATCTGTGTATTATTTGAAATTTTAGGCTATGGTATGTTTATTTTTTCTTCACACAGGATGTTAGTGTGCCGTGGGACATTTTAAGTGTCAAAAGTGTGCCGTGGCACAAAAAAGGTTGAAAAACACTGGGCTATGTAACTGCCAGAATTTTTTTTAAATGCCCGGGGGAGGCCCTTTTATGATCCACACTACCTCTTACAAATTAGGCCTACTCCAACGTCCATCTAGCTCTTGTGAAGTATGAACTTCTACAACACTGCCTACAGAGTACAATTGTCAGCAGCCAGTAACATCATAACGGCCTTAATGGCCTGTGTGATTGGGATGTGGGTTGCTCATTTATTATGAGTAGGCCTACAGGCTATGGTATGGCTATGGTATAGTATTCTCCGATATAATAAATACAACACATTGGATTTTGGCAAGAAATTTGGCAATACTACTTTCACACAAATGATGGCACCCCTGCTTGGAGACAGAATATTGTCGGTTTTGCTTTTAAGGATTTCATCTGCAATGGGAAAAAAATGGAACGACATGTAGGCTCTGCTTACTTTAGTGCTGGACTTGGACTCGACTTGATCAATAGGGACTCGACTCGGACTCAACGTGGATCAATAGTGACTCAACTCGGACTTGACTCGGATGAGTAGTGGACTCGACTCGGACTTGACTTGGATTTTTTTTTTAATGACTTGGACTTGACTCGGACTTGAACACTGGGGACTCGAACCTGGACTCGGACTCAAGGCATAGTGACTTGACTACAACACTGGCACACACACACACACACACACACACACACACACACACACACACACACACACACACACACACACACACACACACACACACACACACACACACACACATATATATATATACAGTCCATGTGCTGGATGGCGTGTGTACTTATCCTGGTCATGCAGGCCTAGTTTAAGCTCTCAGTTCTCATTAGACCTCAAAGGCAGGTTCATATTAAACTTCAAACCCGATATAGACACAGGGGAAGCTCTTCAAACGTCTTTGATATGAATCCTGACAGAACAATAAGTGGATTCTTTGTATATCTGGAGGTTCTTTGTGGTAATTCTGCAAGTATATACTAGACACCCTTGGGTAGATAGTCCCGTTAGCCATGTTCTCTTGCAAGAGATGTTTTGGAGATTAAATTCAAATGTAATATTTGAGAAGAGAGCATGCTTTAATCTCCTTCAGAATTCTGTTTATTTGTGCACATGTGGAGTTTGTGGTTCGCCACATGGAGGATATGTGTTTTGGGAATGTTACGTCCTGCAATGCATCTATTTCTCCTGTTCTGTATCACCGTGTCTGGTCTCTCTATTCTATTCTCTATTCTGTGCCGGCACGCGAGGCGTGTCCCAGCCTGACGCATAAAGAGGGCCTGGTTATGGCCCAGCCTGACGCATAAAGAGGGCCTGGTTATGGCCCAGCCTGACCCATAAAGAGGGCCTGGTTATGGAGCAGCCTGACCCATAAAGAGGGCCTGATTATGGAGCAGCCTGACCCATAAAGAGGGCCTGGTTATGGCCCAGCCTGACCCATAAAGAGGGCCTGGTTATGGCCCAGCCTGACGCATAAAGAGGGCCTGGTTATGGAGCAGCCTAACGCATAAAGAGGGCCTGGTTATGGAGCAGCCTGACCCATAAAGAGGGCCTGATTATGGAGCAGCCTGACCCATAAAGAGGGCCTGGTTATGGCCCAGCCTGACCCATAAAGAGGGCCTGGTTATGGCCAAGCCTGACGCATAAAGAGGGCCTGGTTATGGAGCAGCCTGACGCATAAAGAGGGCCTGGTTATGGCCCAGCCTGACCCATAAAGAGGGCCTGGTTATGGCCAAGCCTGACCCATAAAGAGGGCCTGGTTATGGAGCAGCCTGACCCATAAAGAGGGCCTGGTTATGGCCAAGCCTGACGCATAAAGAGGGCCTGGTTATGGCGCGGTGGGCGGGAGAGAGCGGCTTGCTTTGTGTTCGATTGAATGAATGAATCTTGTAAACCATTGCGTTATACAATAAACCCACATTTGGACATTTGGACATTT
>NC_055958.1:939024-941524 GCF_018492685.1 Alosa sapidissima | reverse complement strand
CAGTCTCCACTCCCCCACACACACACACACACACACACACACACACACACACACACCAGTCTCCACCCCCCCCACACACACACACACACACACACACACACACCAGTCTCCACTCCCCACACACACACACACACACACACACACACACACACACACCAGTCTCCACTCCCCACACACACACACACACACACACACACACACACACACCAGTCTCCACCCCCACACACACACACACACACACACACACACACCAGTCTCCACTCCCCACACACCACACACACACACACACACACACACACACACCAGTCTCCACTCCCCACACACACACACACACCACACACCACACACACACACACACCAGTCTCCACCCCCACACACACACACACACACACACACACACACCAGTCTCCACTCCCCACACACACACACACACACACACACACACACACACACACCAGTCTCCACTCCCCACACACACACACACACACACACACACACACCACACACACACACCAGTCTCCACTCCCACACACACACACACACACACACACACACACACACACACACCAGTCTCCACTCCCCACACACACACACACACACACACACACACACACACACACCAGTCTCCACCCCCCACACACACACACACACACACACACACACCAGTCTCCACTCCCCACACACACACACACACACACACACACACACACACACACACACCAGTCTCCACTCCCCACACACACACACACACACACACACACACACACACACACACCAGTCTCCACCCCCCACCACACACACACACACACACACACACCAGTCTCCACTCCCCACACACACACACACACACACCACACACACCAGTCTCCACTCCCCACACACACACACACACACACACACACCAGTCTCCACTCCCCACACACACACACACACACACACACACACACACACCAGTCTCCACTCCCCACACACACACACACACACACACACACACACACACCAGTCTCCACCCCCCACACACACACACACACACACACACACACACCAGTCTCCACTCCCCACACACACACACACACACACACACACACACACACACACACCAGTCTCCACTCCCCACACACACACACACACACACACACACACACACACACCACCAGTCTCCACCCCCCACACACACACACACACACACACACACCAGTCTCCACTCCCCACACACACACACACACACACACACACCAGTCTCCACTCCCCACACACACACACACACACACACACACCAGTCTCCACCCCCCCACACCACACACACACACACACACACACACCACACACCAGTCTCCACTCCCACACACACACACACACACACACACACACACACACACACACACCAGTCTCCACTCCCCACACACACACACACACACACACACACACACACACCAGTCTCCACTCCCCACACACACACACACACACACACACACACACCAGTCTCCACTCCCCACACACACACACACACACACACACACACACACACCAGTCTCCACTCCCCACACACACACACACACACACACACACACACCAGTCTCCACTCCCCACACACACACCACACACACACACACACACACACCAGTCTCCACTCCCCACACACACACACACACACACACACACACACCAGTCTCCACTCCCCCCACACACACACACACACACACACACACACACACACACACACACACACACACACACACACACACACCAGTCTCCACCCCCCACACACACACACACACACACACACACACACCAGTCTCCACTCCCCCACACACACACACACACACACACACCACACACACACACACACACCAGTCTCCACTCCCCACACACACACACACACACACACACACACACACACACCAGTCTCCACCCCCCACACACACACACACACACACACACACACACACCAGTCTCCACTCCCCACACACACACACACACACACACACACACACACACACACACCAGTCTCCACCCCCCACACACACACACACACACACACACACACACACCAGTCTCCACCCCCACACACACACACACACACACACACACACACACCAGTCTCCACTCCCCCACACACACACACACACACACACAACACACACACACACACCAGTCTCCACTCCCCACACACACACACACACACACACACACACACACACACACCAGTCTCCACTCCCCCCCCACACACACACACACACACACACACACACACACACACCAGTCTCCACTCCCCACACACACACACACACACACACACACACACACACACACACCAGTCTCCACCCCCCCCCACACACACACACACACACACACACACACACACACACACCAGTCTCCACCCCCCACACACACACACACACACACACACACACACACACACACCAGTCTCCACTCCCCACACACACACACACACACACACACCAGTCTCCACCCCCCCCCCCACACACACACACACACA
>NC_055958.1:936579-938824 GCF_018492685.1 Alosa sapidissima | reverse complement strand
CATCCCACTGCAATAACACCGGGGCAGATAAAAACATATTGGAGCATACTAACATCTTATTAAAATGTATATAATGTACTGTGTGTGTGTGTGTGTGCGTGCGTGCGTGCGTGCGTGCGTGCGTGCGTGCGTGTTGGGGTTGTGAGATGGAGGATTATGGAAAATGATATATTGATTTGCGTTAATGCACATAATGTAGCCTGACTCAGTAGCTGGGATGCTGTAAGGGGTGCCACTCAGATTTAGACCCTCTACCCATCCCACTGCAATAACACCGGGGCAGATAAAAACATATTGGAGCATACTAACATCTTATTAAAATGTATATAATGTACTGTGTGTGTGTGTGTGTGTGTGTGTGTGTGTGTGTGTGTGTGTGTGTGTTTGGGCTATTGGAAGGGTGTGGAGTGCCAGGTCCCCCTGATTGGCCAGGCCAGTACAAAGGTTGCACCTCTGAGCCAATCAACAGCAAGAAACAGCTGATGTGCTCCGCTTTTAACCCAAGCAGACACGCCCTGGTTCTACATCCCCCCTACACCAGTGGTTCTCAAATGGGGGTACGTGAAGGCACTCCAGGGGGTACGTGAGGTTTTAACCCTTAGAACCCGATTGACGCAAAGTCCGTCAAAAAACACACCCTTCCTTCTCTGTTACATTGCTCCACAACTGTTCATCGCAGCGAGATAAAACCGTTATTGCGCGACAGAGCAGACATGGGGCTTTCCAACGAGACCACCCACTTGTCTGTACGTTAAAGTATGAAAAAATAAATAAATCATGAAATGAAATCAAATTGCATCATATTTACAGTCTATACTTCTCTGCGTTCACCTGCGCACCCATTACTCTCGTTTGAATTACTGGCGAGCCCGTGATCGCATAGATATGCCACGTATGTCAGATGAAAGAGGAGACACAGAGCTATCATTTGATACCAAGTATATCCTTCTGGGTTATAAAACAGACGAAGTGACGGCAAAATACTAACTTCATATAGCTCAACTTACCTCACGTTTTTGTCTGTTTTTGTGGCAAAGCATGTTTATACTCCAACGCTATTGTGTGTTTCTCTATGGCAAATAATGTTCATAATCCGGTTTTGAGATCCTAGCAAATTCCTGCATGGCATCCAATTCAAGGCTCACATTGCATCCCAATTTGTTCGACAAAGAAACACCTTTTTTGCCTTTACTTTGTTCATGGCAATGCAGTAAAAGGTGGTAGAGAATCATAGGTGCAGACACCATAGGCACACACTGGCTAACACGCAAACTCGGGTCAAGTCAGGTCAGATCAGTTCTGTCACAGATATGGAGCGCAGAAAGGTCATTTTTAATCACTAAATAAAAAAATGGCATTTATTTCTGTAAGGCGCACACCACATATGTCTGTAAATTGCTCAGCCCCAGAGAATCCCTCCACCATGGCAATGGTATTACCAGATTCAGGACAGTCTGCCCTACACACACATGAAATGCATGTAGAGCTATGAGCTTGCTGTGGTGAGATACATGTCAAAATATAAGAATTTTACGCTATTTTAATGCTAGTACTAATACATTAAAAAATTAAAATATACATATATTTAAAAAGTAGAATCCATGCAAAAATACTTTAAAAACAATTATTTAATAAATATTTCAGGAAAATATAAGTTCATAAAATGAATTTTATATTTCAGTAGGCTATTCAATTTCATTATCCTAAAAACCCAGAGTCACCCCCATACCAGGATGATTCGACCCAACCTGTCACATGCCACCCGCCATCACCTGTCAATCACTGTCAAAACTCAAACGATGGAGTCGTGGTTGAAGCGTAGAGGTAATTCTTGTGCGCTGGTTAGGGGTTACTTGGCTGAAAAAATATTTCACAGGGGGTACATCACTGAAAAAAGGTTGAGAACCACTGCCCTACACTATGTAATCTCTGGCCAATCACATCCCCCTACACTATGAAATCTCTGACCAATCACAACCCCCTACACTACACTATGTAATCTCTGGCCAATCAATAATTGAACAGTGCTGCTGAACCGCAGTGCAAGGGCTTTTGGCTGAGTCTCTCTGTGTGGGGTTGCTGATGTCTAAAAGAGTGAAGTAGGTACACACACACACACACCCACACACAGAGTTTCTGGACACTGAGTTGCTGTGTGAGCACTTTGGAATCTGTGTGGAGGATTCTCACTAGTGCTCTTAAAGATCCACTAACCTTAATCGAGGATGACATCTGACATGACACA
>NC_055958.1:914079-924079 GCF_018492685.1 Alosa sapidissima | reverse complement strand
TCTTCCACCTCATTTTTCCACCTCATTTCCCATTCAAACACGTCTGAGCACACAAATAATAGTATTGTCAGTCAGACCTTGTATCCACAGAGACAGAAGACGGTGTCTTGTTGACATACTGAATCTCGACCACAAGTCAAGCATCATCTCTAGAGATAAGAGACGGTTACTACAAACGCAGACGAGAACATTCTAATTGCAGGTTCTAGATTCTTCTGAGACAATGGAATATGTCCCCAACTCAGGTCGACTGGAGTGTGGCTTGTGTTGTTGTTTTTGTTTACGTTGACCTGGCATTTTTGAGGCTGGCCCTCAGACTAGCCCTGCCCCCTCTGACTCTGGAGGCCATAGCGTCTGCCAATCAGATTGCAGGGTCTGGGTGGGGAATAGAAGTATGCTGATCGTTTATGAGTTTATTTGTTAAACTGTTTGTTTGTTGTTGCTATTTTGATACATTTCAAGTTCCGCTCATGAGAGAAGATGCTGTTGTTTTTGAAGCTAGATGTTTTGAGAAAGAAGAGTGTGTGGGAGAGAGAGAGCGGGAGGAAGGGAGGGAGAGAGAGAGAGAGAGAGAGAGAGAGGGAAGGGAGAGCATGTTTGTGTGCACATACACACACACACGTACAGTATCCAAATTTACACATACTTTATGCACTTACAAGCATGCATGCACACACACACACATACTTGTAACATACAGAAAGTACTCTTACACAAATGCACTCAACAGCGCACACAAATGCACTCAACAGCACACACATCTGGAATTGTTGCACTGGGAGCTGCATGCTCTGTTCATTTTTTCCTTGGCTGTCCCAAGCAGGCTAGGCTTTGCCCTGACAGTACACACACTGTACTGGGGGGGGGGGGGGGTCTAATTGAGTGCCTGTCACTTTATGACGTTTGAGGGAACCCTTGCAATTGTAACACAGTTGAAAGGCTGCTGATGTGTGGATGCAATTCATAACGTTTTCTACATAGTTCTACTTCTCCTTGGGACAAGCACTTTTGAATTTTGGAAAACACTTTTCCATTTACATCGGGATTTTCATTCAGTGTCAGAGTCAATAAAATGAGCCCACGAAATTGACAAGCAGCTTAGCAGTAGGCTAAGCATACTAAATTCGACATCCAAACAGTATTCTAACGTTACCTTTGAGATACTGCTTGATTGCATAACTTAACTTAGTTTAGTCTCTTCAATGTAGCCTACTATGTTGTGATAAGACCTTAGCAGAGTTCACTTCAATGCAGCAGTTTTGAACAAATTTGCGCAGCATGGTCACGATGCTAAGCGGATTTAATAGAAATTTAGCCCGCAGTGTTCTATGCAATGCTTCTACTGTATGTAGCAACAACAATCCTTCAACAATCGTGAATATTTTGTTAAATGCACGTGCAGAGGAGGGGCAGCGGGCTACGAGAGAGAGCGGGGCGGGGCAAGGAAAGGCTGCGTGCGTAAAAAGCCCAGCTCAATGGCAATGCAAGGACTTGACCTTATATTTCATTTAAATTAAATTAAACATAGAATATTCATCTGTGGCGGCCGATTTTTATTTCGTGGCACCCCGCCACAGATTAGTCAATGTATGGGAAACACTGCACACACACACACACACACACACACACACACACACACACACACACACACATTTGTTTTCCTCTTTGAAAAGGAGAACGTCTGGATCTCATTTGAAGACATTGCTCTCTCCTCTCCTCTCCAGCTCAACATAAATCAGACTTGCGTCAGTGTGGAGGAGCTATGTGTGTGTGTGTGTGTGTGTGTGTGTGTGTGTGTGTGTGTGTGTGTGTGTGTGTGTGTGTGTGTGTGTGTGTGTGTGTGTGTGTGTGTGGAGGAGCTATGTGTGTGTGAGTGTGGAGGAGCTATGTGTGTGTGTGTGAGTGTGGAGGAGCTATGTGTGTGTGTGTGTGTGTGTGAGTGTGGAGGAGCTATGTGTGTGTGTGTGTGTGTGTGGAGGAGCTATGTGTGTGTGTGTGTGTGTGAGTGTGGAGGAGCTATGTGTGTGTGTGAGTGTGAGTGTGGAGGAGCTATGTGTGTGTGTGTGTGTGAGTGTGGAGGAACTATGTGTGTGTGTGTGTGTGTGTGTGAGTGTGGAGGAGCTATGTGTGTGTGTGTGAGTGTGGAGGAGCTATGTGTGTGTGTGAGTGTGTGTGTGGAGGAGCTATGTGTGTGTGTGTGTGTGTGTGTGAGTGTGGAGGAGCTATGTGTGTGAGTGTGGAGGAGCTATGTGTGTGTGTGTGTGTGTGGAGGAGCTATGTGTGTGTGTGTGTGTGTGAGTGTGGAGGAGCTATGTGTGTGTGTGTGTGTGAGTGTGGAGGAGCTATGTGTGTGTGTGTGTGTGAGTGTGGAGGAGCTATGTGTGTGTGTGTGTGTGAGTGTGGAGGAGCTATGTGTGTGTGTGTGAGTGTGGAGGAGCTATGTGTGTGTGTGTGAGTGTGGAGGAACTATGTGTGTGTGTGTGTGAGTGTGGAGGAGCTATGTGTGTGTGTGTGTGAGTGTGGAGGAGCTATGTGTGTGTGTGTGTGAGTGTGGAGGAGCTATGTGTGTGTGTGTGAGTGTGAGTGTGGAGGAGCTATGTGTGTGTGAGTGTGGAGGAGCTATGTGTGTGTGTGTGTGTGTGAGTGTGGAGGAGCTATGTGTGTGTGTGTGTGAGTGTGGAGGAGCTATGTGTGTGTGTGTGTGAGTGTGGAGGAGCTGTGTGTGTGTGTGTGTGTGTGTGTGTGTGTGTGTGTGTGTGTGTGTGTGTGGAGGAGCTGTGTGTGTGTGCGTGTGGAGGAGCTATGTGTGAGTTTGTGCGCATGTGTGCAAATGTATGTTTGTGTGTGTGTGTGTGTGTTTTCACATGCATGTTGACCTTTTCTTTAAGGGCACTGTGCTTATCATGATGCTTAAGGTCATGTGTAAGGTTCTCTTTCTGAGCCAAGAATGCTCCATCCTTCAGCCCTCTGGCCCTGCAGCTGTTTGAGCAGAGGTGCGTTCACATTCACAAACAGGTGAGTGAGCAGAGGTGCGTTCACATTCACAAACAGGTGAGTGTTTAAGCAGAGGTGCGTTCACATTCACAAACAGGTGAGTGTTTGAGCAGAGGTGCGTTCACATTCACAGACAGAGGTGAGTGTTGGTGAGCAGAGGTGCGTTCACATTCACAAACAGGTGAGTGAGCAGAGGTGCGTTCACATTCACAAACAGGTGAGTGTTTGAGCAGAGGTGCGTTCACATTCACAGACAGAGGTGAGTGTTGGTGAGCAGAGGTGCGTTCACATTCACAAACAGGTGAGTGTTGGTGAGCAGTCTTTTGTTTGTCTTGAGTTCTTTGTGAAAGTTGGCGAACCCTTGCAAACAGTTTCATAAGGTAGTTCTTCATGAACGCACACACGCACACAGACAGACAGACACACACACACACACACACACACACACACACACACACACACACACACACACACACACACACACACATACATTTCATAAGGTAGTTCTCCATGAACGCACAGGAGACCTGCACGGTTGTCACACTTTTGCCAAATTTGAATCTGAACTTACGTCAGATCTGGCCAGATGTTTACAGCCGTCTACAGCTACTCGGTGAGGGACGCACGCACACACACACACACACACACACGCACAGAGAAAAGTGTGTGCTGTCCCTCCGGTGAGCTTCTTCCCCTGAAGAGAGGCTGTTTTCTAAGTCGCAGGGCTAGACCTTTTCCTTCCTGCTCTCCAAAGGCCACGTTTGATACATCATTTACTGCCAGCTGGCCCTGCAGGCACAGCCTTTTATAGTGCAGCCATGGACGCACACACAGGCACACACACACACACACACACACACACACACACACACACACACACACACACTTTTGAGCCTGGCTACAAGTCCTCTTAACAAACAGAAAGACAGACACACATCATTTGAAGCCTAATGTGGAGGTTTTATAGCTGGGTTGGTTGGCTCCTCACCTTACCCTGACCTGAGTCATAGTCAACAGACTGATACAGTCAACAGACTAATAGATTATAATCCGACTAATCTACAGTATAGTCCGCAAATCTGTTTATAATCTGAGTACCAGTATCTGTAGGTAGTTTATGAGGACTGTTCAAACTGTTCAAAAAGCGTGACCCGGCCCAGTCCCCTAGCACTGTTGTGAAGCGCCCGATCCACATGGGCACCGTGACCTTTGACCTTTAGGTCATGAGGTCAGAGAGAGAGAGAGAGATAGATTTTGCATGTAGTAAAGGTTGGTCTACTACTATTGTTTGTATGTATGTATGCGTGCATGGACTGAACCATGCAGTCACTTAAACAAAATGCAGTTACATATGGACAGTGTATAGTTTGTATCTTCAATGTGTGCGTGTGTGTGTGTGTGTGTGTAGCGTGTAGCAAAGAGCAGTGGCAGCAATCAGTAGTATACTAGTTTACTATGGGCATTTGCCTTCATTCTATTAGTTGCCAATCTCTACTGTATCTGTACTGTATGAGATATTCATAAGAGTCCCTTTCTGGTTGTGTGTGTGTGTGTTTGTGTGTCGTCTCTACAGTAGAAGCCCCCAACAGAGCAGACACCAGGGCCTGTTCTCTCTGCATTCCATCCTTGTGTGTGTATATGTGTGTGTGTCTCTACTGTATGTCTGTGTGACTGACTAATGTGTCATAAACTATGCAGTGTCTGTTCTTTGTGAAGCCGTAGCCTGAGGTCCTGTGTGTGTGTGTGTGTGTGTGTGTGTGTGTGTGTGTGATCACTGTGAGTAATGAGTTCCAGTAAGAGTGTGTTAAGGACATACGTGTTTTCACTGTAAAGGGAACAGTGGGGCTCTTTGAAGCTGTAATCACAGGATCACCCTGACTGGTGCACACACACACACACACACACACACACACCACACACACACCACACCGGGTCTCTTCCTTTCTGTGTGTGTGTGTGTGTGTGTGTGTGTGTGTGTGTTACCACCTCCACTAAACCAGTGGGCCCTAGGTGTACATGCGTGCACACACACACACACACACACACACACACACACACACACACACACACACACACACACACACACCACCATAGCTTCAGCTCATGCCCCAGACACTTTGCTCATTTCCTGGCTCTGCACTTAGTGTCCAGTGTATGAATGGCCATGATAAGTCCCCAAGACTTGACCACTCTCTGAGGTATGCTTTATCAGCAGTTAGTTTTTGGAATCATGTTGATGTCTCTATGGTGATGTCAAGGATGGATCACCATCAATCTTTTGGCATTCCCAAGATGGATCAGATTTTACAGTTCAGCATCGACAGTGGTCTTGCTAAGCCATCGTGCAGGAGAGCAGTTGTCGGTTCCGTCTGGGTGGCGGTGCGCGATGCCTTGGCTGTTGGCAGCGTGTACAACCCATACTCCCTGCTGCAGGCCCCTATATGGAGGCTTCCTGCTTGCTGTTATGTCTTGAGCATACTGCAGATATTCTGCTCATGGCACACACACCTCAACTTGTATATCTGTTTATCTGTGTGTGTGTGTGTGTGTGTGTATATCTGTTTGTGTGTGTGTGTATATCTGTGTGTGTGTGTATATCTGTGTGTGTGTGTGTATATCTGTGTGTGTGTGTGTGTATATCTGTGTGCGTGTGTGTATATCTGTGTGTGTGTGTGTGTGTGTGTGTGTGTGTGTGTGTGTGTGTGTGTGTGTGTGTATCTCTGTGTGTGTGTATATCTGTTTGTGTGTGTGTATATCTGTGTGTGTGTGTATATCTCTGTGTGTGTGTGTATATCTGTGTGTGTGTGTGTGTGTGTGTGTGTGTGTATGTCTGTGTGTGTGTGTGTGTATATCTGTGTGTGTGTGTGTGTATATCTGTGTGTGTGTGTGTGTGTGTATATCTGTGTGTGTGGGTGTGATTGGGAGAGGCTGGTGGCGTGTTGCCAGTCAGTGGAAGTCTAAATCACAGGGCTGCAGAGGCCGTAAACCACAGGGAGCTAAAGCAAGAGCTCCACACACACACACACACACACACACACTCGTACACTCGTACAAACACACACGCATACAAACATACACACATACAAACACACACAATCATAAATGCATATACCCATTAACGAACACATACACACAGTATATATCTCAGAAGCACACGCACCACACCTACACCCCACCCCTCACATACAGTATAAGCAGTCTCCAATAAATGCACACACACACACACACACACACACACACACACACACACACACACACACACACACACACGTCACGGACATGTCTCTGAATTACAACAGACATTTGTCAATTTGCAACTGGGACGAGCACGCTATTGTCATCACCAAACTTCTAAGGTTATGGCAGGAGGGTGTGTGTGTGTGTGTGTGTGTGTGGGGGAGAGAGAGAGGGAGAGAGTGATGGTAAAAAGAGACAAATAGATTTGAGAAGGATGACATGAAGTGATGATGTAGACAGGAGACACGCAGGATGGAGAGAGAGAAGCGGGAAAAGAGAGGGTGAGGTACGGAGGAAGGAAGGATGGAGGGATGCAGGGATGGATGGAGGGATGCAGGGATGGATGGAGGGATGCAGGGATGCAGGGATGGATGGAGGGATGACAGATTGTCACATAGATGAGCTAAAGTCAAATGGAAGGATGAATGTTCCAGTTCCCAGAAGTGAAAAGCAGAGAGAGAGAGAGAGAGAGAGATATGGAAGGATGGATGTAACTGGATGGATAGATAGTTCCCAGAGGTGAGGAGCCAACAGTGTGTGGTAGAGAGGGAACGTTTTTATAAACTCAGCAGTGTGTGGTAGAGAGGGAACGTTTTTATAAACTCAGCAGTGTGTGGTAGAGAGGGAACGTTTTTATAAACTCAGCAGTGTGTGGTAGAGAGGGAACGTTTTTATAAACTCAGCAGTGTGTGGTAGAGAGGGAACATTTTTATAAACTCAGCAGTGTGTGGGTAGAGAGGGAACATTTTTATAAACTCAGCAGGCCACCAATAACAGCTCAGGATGGTGCTGGATGATGGAGTGTTTTAGGAACTGACACGGTTGGCAGGAACAGCCCAGAGTCCAGTATAATCTGCCCTGGCCTTGGTGACCTGCGGTTCTGCAGCCTCTACACACAGACACAAACGGGCACTTAGTGCCCAAAGGCATGCAGGAACGGCTCCAGAAAAGAAGTTCTGCTGGTTCCAGTCCAGTTCTGTGGATTGAACTCCGGCTCTAGCTGGTCCCGCTTGGAGAAGTCTGTGTTAGAGCCCCAGAACACTCAAAGTACAGAACCGCCTGGGTTATGTCTCTAAAGGAGGGACCAGATCCATAGGGCTGTCATTGGTTTTTCGGTACCATTGCATAATAGCTCAGTTCTTGCAACAGGGAACTACTGAAGTTCTCAACCCTGTTCTGCATGTTCCATGCAATAGGGAACTACTGAAGTTCTCAACCCTGTTCTTTCATGTTCTATGCTGCAAATCATCTCCTTTTTCTATGTCAGATTCTTCTTCTGCTCTCTCTTTTTCTCTCTCTCTCTCTCTCTCTCTCTCTCTCTCTCTCTCTCTCTCTCTTGCTTTCTCTCTCTCTCTCTCTCTCTCTCTCTCTCTCTTTCTCTCGCTCTCTCTCTCTCTCCTCTCTCTCTCTCTCTCTCTCTCTTTCTCTCCATGTGTCTGCATGGGTCTATTGTTCTCAATTGTTGTTCTTCTTTTTTTTCTCTCTCCCTCTCTTTTCTCCCTCTCTTTTCTCCCTCTCTTATCTCCCTCTCTTTTCTCCCTCTCTTTTTCTCCCTCTCTTTTCTCCCTCTCTTTTCTCCCTCTTTCCCCCTGTCCCTCCTTGTGTCTAATTAACATCAGAACAAGCGTTATTGGCATGACTGCAATAGTCTCTCTGTTTGAAATCACTCTTTCATCTGAGCCTCTCTCTTTCTCTGTCTTCTCTTCCCTGTTTGTGTTGAGATGGGATATGACACACACACACACACACACACACACACACACACACACACACACACACACACTTCCCTTCAGCCCCCATCTATCTCCCAGGCTCCACAGCTGAGGATGGGTGCGTCTCCTTACTGCATATCTGTGTCCATTTCTCCTCCACCCCTCTGTCATTCTCTCTTTCTTTCTCTCTGCCGCTGCTCTCCTCCTCTCTCTGGTTCTGCTTCTCTCTCTGTCTCTCTCCATCTTTGGATTCCAGTTCTCATTTCTAGTCCACTTTGGCCAGCTGTGGCCACAACATCTGCTCTGGTCTGTACCGACCAGGCCTG
Source organism: Alosa sapidissima (assembly GCF_018492685.1). Classification (NCBI taxonomy): domain Eukaryota; kingdom Metazoa; phylum Chordata; class Actinopteri; order Clupeiformes; family Clupeidae; genus Alosa; species Alosa sapidissima. Next base: position 915,810 of record NC_055958.1, on the reverse strand, counting down.
TCACACGCACACACACACACAGGCCTGGTCAGCCCGCTCCACAAGCATGCATTTGAAGGAAAACATCCCCCCTATTAAAAAATGCATCAAAGCACAACCAGCATGGCCGTGCTTGCAAACCAGGAATCCAACACCACAGACACACACACACACACACACACACACATCACACACACACACACACTATACACACCCACACCTCCACCCATACACCCACACACACCATACAACCACCAATGTTCAGCTGCAGAATTAATCCAGTTGAAAGTTCTCTCCATCTGTGTGTGTGGGGGGGGGGGCGGGCGGGAGGGGGGAGGGGGGGGGGGGGGGGTTACATAAGGAGTTACACCACAGTAACCAACATGAATAGGTATTGCATTAGAAGTCTCTAGTAGTGTGAAACTACTTATGAAGGTCTTAAAGGCACAGTCCTTTGATTCTTATCCCACACACTCCTCTACATGCTGGCTTGGACCAGACCATAAACCATTCCAACCAATCAACATGGAGCTTCAGAAGGAGGGCTGTAATTTGATTGGCTGTTGAGCTCAAATATTAGCACACTTTCATGAAAGTGAAATTGAAGTGTGCACTCCACATTTAATTGGTATTTAATTGGTCACCTCAGACTTGGACTGTTAACAGAAGGTTCAGTACACCAGAGGAACCTAAGCCACACTAACTCTCAGGCCTTTACACTCTGTGGGTGGTCGAAACACTTGGTGTGTGTGTGTGTGTGTGGGGTGTGTGTGTGGGGTGTGTGGTGTCCAGGAATGCTGTTCATGTTGGAGGAAACCACTGCCTGGTACAGGAACCAAGTGTGTGTGTGTGTGTGTGTGTGGTGATAACGGATTAGTCTCAGCCCTCTTATTTAATTCTGTGCACCCAAAGTCCAAATAAGGCCATTTTCCCCAAACTCTGTCAAACTTGGCGCAAGTGTGCAAGTAAATAGCCTTTTGGTAATTCAGGTAGCCTCTTATTTTGTATATTCATGTATCTCTCTCTCTTTCTTTCTTACTTTCTCTCTTTCTCACTCTCTTTTTCTCTCTCTGTCTGAGTATGAATCGTACTGGTTAAGCCTGCTAACCCTGACCATGTGAAGACCCCAGCTCTTTCTCACTGAGCGAGTGGTTGACACACGGTACCCATTTGGGAAGTAGAGAGGATCCAGAAGTGGGTCTGTTTCTAATGGGCTGTGTAATGTCTTTATGACGGGGCAGGTGTGAGTGGGGGAGACTGACCCCACTGGTGCTGTTGCTCAGAGCCACCACTAGAGGGAGATCTTACACCTCACACCTCAGCATCATGGCTGATGGGCTCAGCTCAGTGTGTGTGGGTGGGTGTGTGTTGTGTAAAGTTAATGAGAAAGGGACCATATTTCAATTGCAACAGAGCCTGTATAATAATAATATAGACATCATAAGTCATGCGTCACATGTGTGTGTGTGTGTGTGTGTGTGACTATAGATAAAGGCTGCACTCCTAGAATGACCTGTCTGTTTCCATGGAGATCTCAGGTGCCATGCAAGTGTGACTGATGAACTTCTAAAGCCTCCTTCCTGTTCTCTTTCTCTCTCTCTCGTGCGCTCTCCTCTCTCTCTCTCTCTCTCTCTCTCTCTCTCTCTCTCTCTCTCTCTCTCTCTCTAACAGGAAAACATACTGGCATTGACAAAACATATTTTATAATTTTTGACTCATCTCTCTCTTTTTTTCTTCCATTCTTTATTATCT
>NC_055958.1:906809-913879 GCF_018492685.1 Alosa sapidissima | reverse complement strand
ATGCTCACACACACACACACATGCTCACACACACACACACACACACACACACACACACACACATGCTCACACACACACACACACACACACACACACACACACACACATGCTCACACACACACACACACACACACACACACACACATGCTCACACACACACACCATGCTCACACACACACACATGCTCACACACACACACACATACACACACACATGCTCACACACACACACACACACACACACACATGCTCACACACACACACACACACACACACACACACACACACACACATGCTCACACACACACACACACACACACACATGCTCACACACACACACACACACACACACACACACACACACACACACATGCTCTCACACACACACACACACACACATGCTCACACACACACACACACACACACACACACATGCTCACACACACACACACACACACACACACACACACACACACACACACACATGCTCACACACACACACACACACACATGCTCACACACACACACACACACACACACACACACACATGCTCACACACACACACACACACACACACACACACACACACACACACACACACATGCTCACACACACACACACATGCTCACACACACACACATGCTCTCACACACACACACATACACACACACATGCTCACACACACACACACACACACACACACACACACACACACACACACACACACACACATGCTCACACACACACACACACACACACACACACATGCTCACACACACACACACACACACACACATGCTCACACACACACACACACACACACACATGCTCACACACACACACACACACACACACGCACACACATGCTCACACACACACACACACACACACACACACACATGCTCACACACACACACACATGCTCACACACACACACACACACATGCTCACACACACACTCACACACACACACACACACACACACACACACACATGCTCACACACACACACACACACACACACACACACATGCTCACACACACACACACACACATGCTCACACACACACACACACACACACACACACACATGCTCACACACACACACACACACACACACATGCTCACACACACACACACACACACACATGCTCACACACACACATGCTCACACACACACACACACACACACACACACATGCTCACACACACACACACACACACACACACACACATGCTCACACACACACACATGCTCACACACACACACACACACACATGCTCACACACACACACATGCTCACACACACACACACACACACATGCTCACACACACACACATGCTCACACACACACACACACACACATGCTCACACACACACACACACACATGCTCACACACACACACATGCTCACACACACACACACACACACACACACACACACACACACACATGCTCACACACACACACATGCTCACACACACACACACACACACATGCTCACACACACACACACACACACATGCTCACACACACACACATGCTCACACACACACACACACACACACACACACACACATGCTCACACACACATGCTCACACACACACATGCTCACACACACACATGCTCACACACACACACACACACACACACACACACATGCTCACACACACACACATGCTCACACACACACACATGCTCACACACACACACACACACACATGCTCACACACACACACACACACACACATGCTCACACATACACACACACACACACACACACACACACACACACGCTCACACACACACACACACACACACATGCTCACACACACACACACACATGCTCACACACAAGATGCACTGGTTTATTTTAGGAAGTGGACTTCCTGTCCCGTCTCTGTTCTCCCAGGTCAGCAGGATTCCTGTTTTTCCTATTTGTCCTCTCCCTCCCAGATGGAGATCGGATTTGGGATCCCAGCGTCTTACCCGTGTTTACGTGTGGAAAATAACTCCCTCTCTCTGCTGTTTGTTTCCTGTGTGTGTGTGTGTGTGTGTGTGTGTGTGTGTGTGTGTGTGTGTGTGTGTGTGTGTGTGTTTGTGTGTGTTCAGATGGAGCAGCTCTCAGACGATGAACTGGACCATGCCGCAGAGGAGGACAGTGATAAGGAAGACCAGGACTTGGACAAGATGTTTGGAGCCTGGCTTGGGGAACTGGACAAACTCACACAGGTGTGTGTCTGTGTGTGTGTGTGTGTGTGTGTGTGTGTGTGTGTGTGTGAGTCTGTATGCATACTTTAATACTTTATGGCCATTTGCAATGTTGCGATGCTGTACAATAATACGAAAGAGAGCCAGCGGTGGTGGATATAGGGACAGGACCAGTGGTGGACGTAGGGACCAGTGGTGGAGATAGGGGACAGGACCAGTGGTGGACGTAGGGGGCAGTGTGGAGATAGGGGACAGGACCAGTGGTGGACGTAGGGGGCAGTGTGGACGTAGGGGGCAGTGGTGGACGTAGGGGGCAGTGTGGAGATAGGGGACAGGACCAGTGGTGGACGTAGGGGGCAGTGTGGACGTAGGGGGCAGTGGTGGACGTAGGGGGCAGTGTGGAGATAGGGGACAGGACCAGTGGTGGACGTAGGGGGCAGTGTGGACGTAGGGGGCAGTGGTGGACGTAGGGGGCAGTGTGGAGATAGGGGACAGGACCAGTGGTGGACGTAGGGGGCAGTGTGGAGATAGGGGAGAGGACCAGTGGTGGACGTAGGGGGCAGTGTGGAGATAGGGGAGAGGACCAGTGGTGGACGTAGGGGGCAGTGTGGAGATAGGGGAGAGGACCAGTGGTGGACGTAGGGGGCAGTGTGGAGATAGGGGAGAGGACCAGTGGTGGACGTAGGGGGCAGTGTGGAGATAGGGGAGAGGACCAGTGGTGGACGTAGGGGGCAGTGTGGACGTAGGGGGCAGTGGTGGACGTAGGGGGCAGTGTGGACGTAGGGGGCAGGACCAGTGGTGGACGTAGGGGGCAGTGTGGACGTAGGGGGCAGTGGTGGACGTAGGGGGCAGTGTGGAGATAGGGGACAGGACCAGTGGTGGACGTAGGGGGCAGTGTGGACGTAGGGGGCAGTGGTGGACGTAGGGGGCAGTGTGGAGATAGGGGACAGGACCAGTGGTGGACGTAGGGGGCAGTGTGGAGATAGGGGAGAGGACCAGTGGTGGACGTAGGGGGCAGTGTGGAGATAGGGGAGAGGACCAGTGGTGGACGTAGGGGGCAGTGTGGAGATAGGGGAGAGGACCAGTGGTGGACGTAGGGGGCAGTGTGGAGATAGGGGAGAGGACCAGTGGTGGACGTAGGGGGCAGTGTGGAGATAGGGGAGAGGACCAGTGGTGGACGTAGGGGGCAGTGTGGACGTAGGGGGCAGTGGTGGACGTAGGGGGCAGTGTGGACGTAGGGGGCAGTGTGGAGATAGGGGACAGGACCAGTGGTGGACGTAGGGGGCAGTGTGGAGATAGGGGAGAGGACCAGTGGTGGACGTAGGGGGCAGTGTGGAGATAGGGGAGAGGACCAGTGGTGGACGTAGGGGGCAGTGTGGAGATAGGGGAGAGGACCAGTGGTGGACGTAGGGGGCAGTGTGGAGATAGGGGAGAGGACCAGTGGTGGACGTAGGGGGCAGTGTGGAGATAGGGGAGAGGACCAGTGGTGGACGTAGGGGGCAGTGTGGAGATAGGGGAGAGGACCAGTGGTGGACGTAGGGGGCAGTGTGGAGATAGGGGAGAGGACCAGTGGTGGACGTAGGGGGCAGTGTGGAGATAGGGGAGAGGACCAGTGGTGGACGTAGGGGGCAGTGTGGAGATGGGGGAGAGGACCAGTGGTGGACGTAGGGGGCAGTGTGGAGATGGGGGACAGGACCAGTGGTGGACGTAGGGGGCAGTGTGGAGATAGGGGACAGGACCAGTGGTGGACGTAGGGGGCAGTGTGGAGATAGGGGAGAGGACCAGTGGTGGACGTAGGGGGCAGTGTGGAGATAGGGGAGAGGACCAGTGGTGGACGTAGGGGGCAGTGTGGAGATAGGGGAGAGGACCAGTGGTGGACGTAGGGGGCAGTGTGGAGATAGGGGAGAGGACCAGTGGTGGACGTAGGGGGCAGTGTGGAGATAGGGGAGAGGACCAGTGGTGGACGTAGGGGGCAGTGTGGAGATAGGGGACAGGACCAGTGGTGGACGTAGGGGGCAGTGTGGACGTAGGGGGCAGTGTGGACGTAGGGGGCAGTGGTGGACGTAGGGGGCAGTGGTGGACATAGGGGGCAGTGGTGGACGTAGGGGGCAGTGGTGGACGTAGGGGAGAGGAAGGGATAGAATACAGGGAGGGGAGGACAAAGAGAGAGAAGAGAAGAGAGACAGAATGTGTGTGTGTGTGTGTGTGTGTGTGTGTGTGTGTGTGTGTGTGTGTGTGTGTTAGTGATGGGGACGAGACCGCCTATGCCGAGTCCGAGTCAAGACCGAGTCTTTGAAGGGTCGAGACCGAGTCTGTTGGTTTTCAAATACAGTCGAGTCCGAGTCAAAACCGAGTCTTTGAGGAAGCAAGTCCGAGTCGAGACCGAGTCCTTTAGGAGTCGAGACCGAGTCCTTTAGGAGTCGAGACCGAGTCGAGACCGAGTCCTTTAGGAGTCGAGACCGAGTCGAGACCAAGACCATAAAAAAATTTCAGTTTTAATATTCATAATTTAATATCACCCCAGTTAATAATCAACAGTTAGGCCTACAGACTAAGCTAGATTTGGGAATTGTTTAGAGGAGCAGTCTTAACGTCTTAATATGGACTATGCTGACCTACAGACACTCACCGGCAGCAGAGCCATAGAGATAAATAAACGGCTCTGACGGCAGTATCTTTGCATTGCACCATGGGATGTCATTTTCAAATAATGCCGGTCAACATTGCATTTTATTATTATTGTTGTTATATGTTGTCTGTTTTTTTATATGAACATAAAAAATGCGTTGGTCTCGAGGACTCGGTCTGAAATTACGAGTCCTTCTCCTCCCACTGTGGTCCGAGACCGAGTCAAGACCGAGTCTTTGAAGGAACGAGTCCGAGACGAGACCGAGAAAGCAGAAATTGGTCTCGAGACCGGACTCGAGTCCGAGACCGGACTCGAGTACTACATCACTAGTGTGTGTGTGTGAGAGAGAGAGATGGAGAAATAGCATGAGATGACTAATTCAGAGAAGCGTGCAGATTTCATTGCTGCAGTGTTCATCATCATTAAGCTCCTTCAAGCCTGTCCTGTGGAATTATAGCTGTGATCATTGTGTGTGTGTGTGTGTGTGAGAGAGAGAGAGAGAGAGAGAGTGTGTGTGTGTCAGAGACCGCTAGAGAGGTAAAGAGAGAGCCAGAGAGAGACAGAGCGATCATTAGTAATGTCTGTGGAGACTGTGAGCAGCTAATGCTTGTGATGGAGACATCACTCTGCTCATCAGCGCTCTGATGGGTTGTCTCATCTCCACTCCCCTTACTGTGGAAGCTTAGCTGCTGGTTTAGCTCTCTGTGAGTGTCGGCCATGATGGTTGTGTGTGTGTGTGTGTGTGTGTGTGTGTGTGTGTGTGTGTGTGTGTGTGTGTACCTTTAGAGTCTGGATGATGGCAAGCCATCACAAGAACGCGTGCAGAAAGCTCCACTCAGACAGGAGACCAACATGGCCAACTTCTCCTACCGATTCTCCATATACAACATCAACGGTAAGTGTGTGTGCATATGTGTGTGTGTTTCTTTTTCGTGTGTTGGGGAGAGTTGTGTATGTCAACCTATCGAGTTCATCATATTATGAAAGCTAGGAATTTCCCTTACATTTTGAATGTAAGTGATTTTCATGGATGTCCTCTAGGGGGAGCCATTCACCTCTGCAGCTGTATCTGAATGTTTGCTTGGTGAAGACAGGCACCTAAGGAAATGGCTGTTATTCTGTGTGTCAGCCAAGAGCCAGATTGCCATTACTGTTCTGTTAATGAAATTTAAGTGAAGTCTGTTCCCAATAATAGAATATAAATGTCCAAACCGCCTGACTCAGCTGTTCTGAGATGAGTCAAGTTCAGTAATCTGTGATATTGTTTTTTTCTAAATTGATATGGATCGTATTGTTCTCTCAGATATGGTAGATCTAATGTGATTCTAAGGCGGCTGCTTGCATACAAAGTTAGTGTTGCTGCCGGCTGAGATGGGTGGTGTAGGTGAAAGTCCCATTGGGTGACGGCCGTCTGTCAGGACTCAGGAGGAGGGTTTTACTAGGAGGTAGAGATGGATGGGGTGCCTGCTCAAGAGGGCAGTTGAGGCAGATGTTGACCTAAAGGTGATCACTCATGGGGCAACTATTTGAGCAGAGTGAATCATTATGAGAATTTACCTACTGGTTAAAAGTGATAAGAAAATGTTGCCCAGTACCAATTGGGCCATGGCCAAACAACAGCAACACTGCCCTGCAGCACTGCCTCATATATCATCCGTATAGCCTTGTGTATCATCTCAAGTTTACTCTACTGTTTTAAGTGTATTGTGCGGATGTTGTAAGTGTAATGTGCTTTGTGTTTTAAGTTTTTAAGTGGAATGTGCGGATTATTTAAGTGGAATGTGCGGATGTTTTAAGTGTATAATTGCGGATGTTTTAAGTGTATTGTGCGGATTTTTTAAGTGTAATGTGCGGTAGGTAGGGAGGTTTTATGTTCTGGTGTTGAGTTTGGGTGAGTTTTCTTTCTCTCTGGTTCTGACTAGGGTAATCATCCTTTTGTTTAGAGAGACCTTGTTTTATTGTGCTCAGAATGTAGTGAGGAGATTGTCTCTAGTGATTCTCCTCCTCTGATTGTGTATGTGTGTGTGGGTGTCTGATTGTGTGTGCGTGCGTGCGTGTGTGTGTCCCATCCGCAGAGGCCCTTAACCAGGGCGATGGAGTGGACCTGGACGCTCTCATGGCTGACCTGTGCTCCATAGAGCAGGAGCTCAGCACCATCGGCAAACCCTCCTCATCCTCCTCCTCCTCCCGCCTCACAGTCCCTGGCGACGGCAAGGTCCGGCAGAAGC
>NC_055958.1:879309-896809 GCF_018492685.1 Alosa sapidissima | reverse complement strand
AGTTAGCACGAATGCAGCCAATCAGGATCGAAGACTGAACACAGACAAAGTTTAGGATTCTCACTGAGGCAGACGGTAGACTGGGCTTTAGCTGTACGGAGCTATTTTTCGAAGGTAAGGAAGGTAGCCTACATTGCTGAAGTTGCAATGAATCACAATCATCTACACTGAAGTTACAAAAACACCACTTTGTAAGCTATTGTCTCTTTGATCCGGATCAATAAGTAACTTCCTTCATTTAGCAAATTCCCGATTGATGCACGTTACTGTTTACTAGTTAGCCTACAAACTCGGGTGCTGCGTGTCGGGAGTTCTCTGCCTCCGCCTCGTTCGTTAATTGTGAATAACGGGACACCACGGCGGACATAGTACAGACAAGTCCTAAATTATGCGATAGCGAACGTCAAAAAGTCTAATTGCTCCTTTTTGAAACGGACTGTCAGAAAAGACAACATGCACCCAGGGCCAGCCGTAATTTAATCCGACCTGAACTAAATCGCGTCCTGAGCTTTAGGCTCTCAAAAGTGTAGCTTGTAGTCTACACATGGACACAAATTGCATACTTAAATAGCCTAAGAACTATTTTAAAACTGTTTTGTTAAACTATTCAACCGTAACACTTGCCATCACCCATACGCATGCACCTCTTCCTCTCCCTCTCTCGTGCACTCACACACACGATGGCAATTAGCATCCTCTTTGTGACAGGTCCCTTAACAAGCACATAGCCCATTGTGTAGGCCTAGTCTATGAAAATAATTGCTATCACTTAGCTCTTGGATTAACATGATACACAGGATTTACACTTGCAAGTGATGCAAGTTGATAGACAATTGTGTATCAAAAGAAGAAAGAAAAGTTTGCATAATTAAATGCTTTTGAATTAATTTTTTGCAGCATATCGCCTTTACTACCTACCCCCCTTTTTGACGACTGACATATCGGTTTTACATATCGGTTATCGGCCTCCTGTTTTGGTAATAATTATGACCGCCGGTCATATAGGTTTAGTCGGATTTTTTTTTTTTTTTTCTTTTTCGCATGCCCAAATTTCCGTCAATGATTCCCGGGACACTGAAAGACCGGGGTACACGCAACTTGGTGGGCATGTAACCCCACATGGATAGCATGGAACCATCGTTTTTCGTTTTGATCTGTAGCCCCCCCGATGGACTGGACCCCCCAAAAGGAGGGTAGGGCAGACACAGTTTTCTGTGAATATCTCGAAAACCGTAGGGTTTAGGAGGACCTTTTTTTTTTTGTATGTGGATCTCAAGGGGCCATGTCAACCCATTCCATAACCACTCATTTCATGTATAGCGCCACCTAGTTAAACACAAAAAAGTAAAAATGAGGTGTTGTAATTGAAGTTATCTGTGACCTAACATAGTCAAAACTGCACGAAATTGGAAGTGTAGGATCATTATGACACCCTCTGAATGCACGCCAAGTTTTTGTGGAATTCCGTTCATGGGGGGCCACACAATAAATTAATTTATGTTACTATACACCAACTGGCCTGTAGGTGGCCGGAGACAGTTTTCTGTGAATATCTCGAGAACCGTAGGGCCTAGGAGGTCCCCCTTTTTTATGTATGTTGGTCTTAAGGGGGCATGTGAACCCATCCCATTACCACTTATTTCATGTATAGCGCCACCTAGTTAAAAATTAAAAAGCAAAAAAATTAGGTGTTTTCATCACAATATCTCTGGCTGACAAGGTCAAAACTGCACGAAATTAAAAGTGTAGGATCATTATGACACCCTCCGAATGCATGCCAAGTTTTGTGTACTTTCGTTCATGGGGGGCCTTACAATAAAATAATTTATGTGTACATTTAGTGACGTATACCAACAAGGATATCCGGGACACTGAAAGACCGGGGTACACAAAACTTGGTGGGCATGTACCCCCACATGGATAGCATGGAACCGTCATTTTTCGTTTTGATCTGTAGCCCCCCTCCCCCCCCCCGCTGGACTGGACCCCCCGAAAGGAGGGTAGGGCAGACACAGTTCTCTGTGAATATCTTGAGAAACCATTTTTTTCCGTATGTTTGCCTCCAGGGGTCATGTTAACCCATTTCATGTGCACACATGTGCACAAACAGATACACACACACACACACATACATTCACAGTAATCATACGTATGACACATACTCACACAGTAGACATATATAAGCTTGCATGCACAGGCACATACACAGGCACACACACAAGCACGCACACACACACACACACACACACACACACACACACACACACACACATAACATAAACATAACACAAACAATCAAGAATTTCTCAGAATTATGAACAGGCAAGATGGAGGTGGGGTTGTATAAAATGAATTTTACATGTGAAATCTATGAACTAATCATGTTTTGGTACTTGTTGTCTAGCAGATACCAGTGAGAATTGAGTGTGGATAATGCAATTTAGTGAGACAGTTAGAATCATATAGGCCTTTCAGCGTGATTTCTTTTTGTGGAAAAAATGTGCTGGACTGTGCGGCGGTCATATTTTGTACCGCTCTGCGGTACATCTAGTTGATATCGGTATCGGCCCTGGAAAAACCATATCGGTCAATCCCTACTCCAGGGCTTAGAGTGTTCAGGCACTGTGCCTGACCTCAGGCATGGGCTGGGCTGTTTTGGAATTGAAAATGGGCAATATGCCTACAGGCCAATATGACATATTATTAACTTCAGGCACGGACATTTTCTTAGCTTTAAGCCCTGTGGAACTCCATTCTCTCTGTCCACCCCTGCTGTTTAGTGACCCTTCTGGACATAGTGACCTCAGCATCGTCATCTATCAGGACTCCGGCACATCTGGTCTAGATGCAGTGAGGGGCCAGCCTAGCCCTGCTCTAGATGCAGTGAGGGGCCAGCCTAGTCCTGGGGCTTTTCTCAATACAAAGTACGTTAAAGAACGGTCTCCCGTTCTTGAAAGTTGGAACTTGAAAATTTAAGATGGTAAGTCCAGACTCTGGAGAACGCGAGGACACAGGACGCTCAATTTGCAGCTCGAGAGTCTAGTCATTTACCTATTCTATTGGTCTACCCAGTATTTCTGACATTTACAATAACATATATAATTCACCAGCTTGTTTAAGTTTGTTTCTCATTGCAATTTTTTTTAAATTAAATATTAATTAGAATATATTCACTTGCCGATGGCAGGAACAACGATTGAAGTTCGCAGTTTACAGTAAGTGACAGTTATGATTAACGTTAGTTGTGAAGCCTGTAGCCTACCGTTTATAGCCTAAACATGGATCGGATTATAGCAGCAATTATGATAGGTAGGCCTATTATGTATCAATGCTGCCATTTCTCTAATGTGAGTGTCACGGCTGAGCTGACGTAATGCATTGTAGAATCTTCAAGCCACCAAGTCACCACCCGATGCATCCTTGATAAAACCAACGGTTCGAGAACACTTCCGGGAATGTTATGCGTTCTTGAATAAATGCGAACTTGTGAATTGGAACAGTACTTCGGCGGTGATTGATGACGTTTCAGAACGATTTTCAAGTTCATGAGAACACAAGTATAGAAAAGAACGCATATTGAGAAAAGTCCCTGCTCTAGATGCAGTGAGGGGCCAGCCTCGTCTGAGCATGATCTGTCCAGTTCTGGTGATGATCTTTCTGGTTCCGGTGATGATCTGTCGGGTTCCGGTGATGATCTGTCTGGTTCCGGTGATGATGTGGGCTAGGGCCAGCTCCAGTGTCAGGCATTTGCTGTGACTTGGGGTTGTGTTGAGAGAGTTCTGTGACAGAGTGACTCTCGTGTGTGTGTGTGCGTGTGCATGCGTGTGTGTCTGTGTGTGTCTGTGTGTGTCCGTGTGTGTGTGTGCGTGTGCGTGTGTGTTACGGACTGAACCTCAATCCGCAACATAAATGAGACAGAACAGCTGAAGGGCTCGAATCTAGGGGTCTTTAATATAAAAATAGAATTTACAGTAACTAAGAATAAATAATTGTCAGTTCAAAGTCCGAGTTAATGGCGTCCGTGAGAAGCAGGGACCGTGCAGCTCAGTCGGCGAGAGCAGGAACAAAGGCGTGGGTTGGACCATCTAGCTCAGGCATGCGCACAAGCATCCTCTCCACCTGTGCACAGGTATGTTTTATAGGCCCACAGCCAGATCTCAGGACATGGGCTGGCCCAGAGATAATTAGCAGGGGCACGCTCTGAACGAAGTTTGTGGCCATAGCTACCAACAGGGGGAGCCAAGCCAGAGTTACTATCGGGTGACCACCAAGTACAGGGGATGCGTAACACTCCCACCCCAAAATGGTGGCTTGTCACCATAAGCGTAGCTCTGTAATTAACATTAGCCTTACAGCAACGGTATGCCATAAATGAGCTTAGACTAGAAGAACTAAGAAATAGTAAAGCTGTACTGAGGTCATGGGAAGGAACACAGTACAACAAAAATGGGCTTTTTCACCACTAGGTTAGCCAAAGACAACTATTTCAATGGCAGTTTCCATATAAACACTTACCATTATCACTATTACCAACTTAAGACAGAGAAAAAAAACACATCACACACACATACACGAGCAGGTACACTAACATGTACACGCACAAACATCCAAACCAATAGGCTTTTTATTTAACCACGTGACTATCTGGATTAATTTTAATTTAGGCTACAGGCCACACTGCCTGTGAGACAAGTTACCAGTAACAACGAAAACTACCAGATCCTTTAAGTGAGAAAATCACGAATCCTAGGGCTAGGAAAATAAATTGTATAGCAATTACTACACCCTATCTATCGTCTATCAGTGCTGAACTTTAAGAGTTAAACTAAGTGATTGCTTAAGGTGTAACGAAACAGTGTTTGAAATTTGAAATTTAAGATTGGCGCTGTTAATTATTACACCTAGATAACGCATCGGCCAATACATTATCTTTCCCGCGCACGTGGACAATTTAAAGTGGGAACGGCTGCAAGATTAAACTCCACCGCATTAGCCGTTGATTCGAGTTATACATGCGGTTGAGGAACTTAAGTGGGTCGTGGTCAGTGTAGACCAAGATGGGATGAGGTGACCCACCCAAGTAAACTTCAAAATGTTGGATGGCCAAAACGAGGGACAACGTCTCCTTTTCGATAGTGGAATATCTACGTTGGGCCATGGTGAACTTTTTAGAGAAGTACGAGACGGGGTGGTCTATGTCATCAGCACCACGTTGCAAAAGGACAGCTCCGGCTCCGAAATCGCTCGCGTCCACGGATAAACTGAAAGGCCCACTATAATCGGGGGCAGCGAGAACAGGACTGGAGAGCAAGAGACATTTTCGAATGCTTTCGGACACGTCTCAGACCACACAAACTCAACTTTGGGACTAAGCAGGTCCGTGAGTGGGGCCACAACGGAGGAAAAGTTAACGCAAAAATCACGATAGTAGCCAACCATTCCGAGGAAACGCCGTAGCTCGTGACGGTTAACAGGCACTGGATAGTCTTGGACGGCTGCTACCTTGGCTGTTACGGGGAACACATGGCCACCACCAACCACCCGACCCAAGTACGTGACGGTTGCCTTGCCGAATTCGCACTTGGCCAGATTGAGGGTGAGGTTCGCTTTGGACAGGCGACGGAAAAGCTCTCTAAGCTGTAGCAGATGATTAGTCCACGAATCACTGTACAGAATCAGATCATCCAAATATGCCCCACATCCTGTCATTCCTTTAATGATGATATTAACTAGCCTCTGGAAACAGGCAGGCGCATTGCGCATTCCAAAGGCCATGACGGTATATTGCAGAAATGAGTCGGGGGTGACAAAGGCAGAAATCTTTTTGGCTCGTTCCGTAAGCTGGACCTGCCAGTAACCTTCAGGAGATCCAGCTTAGTCACGAACTTCGCTGAGCCAACACGGTCAACAGTCATCCATTCGGGGCAGTGGATAACTGTCCGGAATGGTGACTGCATTAACACGCCTATAATCCGTGCAAAAACAGTATGACTGATCACTTTTAAGGACTAATAAACATGGAGAACTCCACGGACTTGAACTATGTTCAGCGATGTTGTTGGAGAGCATATATTCAATCTCTTTTTTGAAAATCGCACGTTTTAGTGGATGGACCCTGTATGGATGCTGCTTAATTGGAGAAGCCGTACCAACATCGATATCATGCTGTAATACCGAGGTGATGGTCGGGACATCTCCTGTAAGCTCGGGGAAATCATGAATCAAAGCAACAATGTCGACTCTTTCTGTGTCTGATAAGTGTGGCAACTGACTCTCTAAAACAGCCAACATCTCAGAATTTTTTAAGCGACCCTCGATTATTGAACGTGAGGGGGCCGCGATGCTGTCTTCATTCGCGGTCAGCGCAGCTAGAAGGGTAGCAGAATCGTTAGGCTGGTCGTTAGTCACGAGCAAAATCTGGCTTTAGCATATTAACATGGCAGACCCGAGTGTGCTGCCGCCTGTCGGGAGTGGAAATGACATCATTGAGATCGGACAGCTTTTCTTTAACCGTGTACGGCCCACTGTTCCTGGCCTGGAAGACAGCACCAGGCACAGGGAGCAGTACAAGTACTTTGTCGCCAGGCACGAACGAACGTGCTCGGGCCTTGCAATCATACCAGGTTTTCATTTTAGCCTGCGCACTTAGGAGGTTTTGTCGGGCGAGTTCACGAGCCCTTTGTAGTCTGGAACGAAAATCACTCACAAATTGCACAACACTACGAGAGCTGGGTGCACTCAACCACTGTTCCTTTAGGACCGTTAACGGAGTGCGTATGTTGTGAGAAAACACCAGTTCAGCAGGGCTGAATCCAAGAGACTCCTGCACCACCTCTCGTGATGCAAAAAGTAGCCAAGGCACAGCATCCTCCCAGTCCCCCCCCCCCACTTCAAGGCAATAGGCACGCAACATCGTTTTGAACGACTGGTGATGGCGTTCTAAAGCGCTACAGCATAGTTTTGAACAACTGGTGATGGCGTTCTAAAGCGCCTTGGGACTCCGGGTGGAACGCGCTGGAGGTACAGTGCTGAACATGGAGTGACTTCATGACCTGGGAAAACATTTTTGCTGTGAAATTACTTCCCTTGTCACTCTGAATTATCCTAGGTAATCCAACAAACGAGAAGAACTTTAATAGCCCTAGTCACGGATCGTGTTGTAATTTTCCTCAGAGGAATAGCCTCCGGAAAACGTGTGGCAGTACACATAACAGTGACTAGGTATATATAGCCGCTCCGCGACCGCGGTAGCGGGCCCACACAATCAATGATGACATGTTCAAAGGGGTCGCCGATAGCAGGTATTGGTTGTAATGGTGCTGGCGTAATCGTCTGATTCGGTTTGCCACCCACCTGACAGACATGGCACGATTTGCAATACCTGGCAACGTCACGTTTCAAACCTGGCCAGAAAAAGTGCTGGAGTATGCGATTATAGGTTTTTGTGACGCCCATATGACCAGCGAGACAATCATGCGCAACACTGAGTATCTTTGAGCGGTACTCAGCGAGACCATCATGCGCAACACTGAGTATCTTTGAGCGGTACTCAGCGAGACCATCATGCGCAACACTGAGTATCTTTGAGCGGTACTCAGCGAGACCATCATGCGCAACACTGAGTATCTTTGAGCGGTATTCAGCGAGACCATCATGCTCAACACTGAGTATCTTTGAGCGGTACTCAGCGAGACCATCATGCGCAACACTGAGTATCTTTGAGCGGTACTCAGCGAGACCATCATGCGCAACACTGAGTATCGTTGAGCGGTACTCAGTTGGAATCACTATTTGATAAACATCGCCCCACTCTTCACCACTGCGCGGTCTCCACATTCTCATTAGAACACCGTCCCTGATGAAGAACGTGCGCGGTGCGGACGCATCGTTAGGGTCGGATAATGCAACCGGAAAACAAGCAGCAAGAGTGGAATCAGATTTTTGTGACATTAATTTTTCACGTGACAATGAAAAATCAGCAGTCTCATTCTTAACAGGCTAGATGGGTGTGTGAGTGATGGGCTTTAATAGGCTGTGCACTGGTGTTAGGTTTGACTTCAGGAATAGCCCGTTGCAGTGGCTCGAAAAGTCGAAAAGTGTGTGCGTGCGTGTGTGTGTGCGTGTGTGTGTGTGTGTGTGTGTGTGTGTGTGTGTGTGTGTGCGTGTGTGTCTGTCCTAAGTCGGTTAAGCTATTATCTTGGCTCTGGGTGAGAAGCCCAAGCTTATTAGCCTCGTAGGTAGAGGCCTTGGAGAGGGCATGGGGGGACTCACGGGTGTGTGTGTGTGTGTGTCTCTGTGTCTGTCTTTGTGGTGTGTGTGTCTGTGTGTGTGGTGTGTGTGTGTATGTGTGTGTGTGTCTGTGTCTGTGTGGTATGTGTGTGTGTTATATGCGTGTCTGTGTTGTGTGTGTTGATGGTTTATGCAGGGTCACCACGCAGAATGGATTAGATACGAGCGGTCTTGATCAGGAGACTTCAGAGCAGAGGTGTGTGTGAGTGTGTGTGCGTGTGTGTGTGGTTTGTGTGTGTTAGGCGTTTAATTCAGAGTGTGTATGGGGCAGACGTAAACGTTGATTTGCTGTTGTCAAGGACATGGCAGCAGGAGCGGACTGTGTTGTAGTCTGTAGTAGATTTAGTGTGCTGGGTGTCCCCCTGCTAAGCTGTGTGTGTGTGGGTCAGTGTGTGTTGTCTGATCAAAGTCAAAGTCAAAGTCAAAGTCTGCTTTATTGTCAATTTCTTCACATGTCAAGACATACAAAGAGATCGAAATTGTGTTTCCTACTATCCCACGGCGGAGACAAGACATATTTTACCAATTAGGTCCACAGACAAACATAACATTCAAGTAAACATTATAAAAAGTAAAAATAAGAAGGCACATACAATGAAGAAATAAGAGCAGCAAAATTTGGTAGCAATTGTGCATACAGTAGACAGTCAATATAATAGTGCAAAAGTCAGGCCAATAAATGGCTGAGGTAGTTTTGTTTGACCTAAGTATGCAAGTGGCATAGTGGTGCAAGTTATGTAAGAGCAGCAGAAGTGTGTTCAGAAGTGTTCAGGACAACAGGACAACAACAACAAGTTGCAAGTGTGCAAGTGTACAAGTGGAGTAGTGCAAGGCAGCCATTTTGGGTCTAAAAGTCCAGGATGTTATGTAGCTGAGGGTGGAGGGGGGAGAGGAGGGAGAGAGTTCAGCATCCTTACAGCTTGGTGTATGAAGCTGTTGGTGAGTCTGGTGGTGCGGGAGCGCAGGCTTCTGTACCTCTTCCCAGAGGGCAGTAGATCAAACAAATTGTGAGCGGGGTGACTTGCATCACTCACAATTTTGGTCGCCTTGCGGGTGAGGTGGGAGGTGTAAATGTCCTTCAGGGAGGGCAGTGAAGCACCAATGATCCTTCCAGTTGTGTTCACTATGCGCTGCAGGGCTTTCCTGTTGTATTCAGTGCAGCTTCCACCCCACACAGCAATACAGCTGGAGAGGATGCTCTCAATGGTGCCTCGGTGCCTCGGTGCCTGATTGAGGTCAGTGTGTGTGTGTGTTTCTGTGTTAGTGTGTCGCCCGATTGCGCACTAAGTGGTCTTGGGGTTTAGAATGAAGTGATGGATTTTGCTTGGGTAAGCCCCTCACAACAAGTGTGTGTGTGTGTGTGTGTGTGTGTGTGAAGAGAGAGAAAGAAAAGCCCCCCCTGGTTATTGTGAGGGTAAGTGGTGATTGCATGGGGCTAGATGGGTGTGTGAGTGATGGGCTTTAATAGGCTGTGCTGATCTGATTGGATCTTGAGACCCAGCCTGTAATCCTCTTTGGACTCAGACACTCAGTGCGGCCATCGTATGGCTTTCCCCACCAGCTTCACCACCACCATCACCATCATCTTCACCATCACCATCATCTTCACCATCACCATCACTATCATCTTCACCATCACCATCATCTTCACCATCACCATCATCATCATCTTCATCATCCCCATCATCCTCGCGACATCCAGAACCTCCCCACTGGTGTGGATTTAGAGTGGAGTGGATTTGAGCCTTTCAGGAATGAGGATGATGATGGTGCTGAAGATGATGATGATCATGATTTTAGTGAAGAGGATTATAGCTGGTGCGGAACTCATGTGTTTTTTAATCTACACTTATCGTCTCAATTTATTGAGCTTATGCTTTTGCCAGATGTAAATCAGTGGAAATGATGACATATCAGAGTTAATCAGTCTGGGTGCTGTTTGGTTATGGAACCCATTAGTGGGTAGCTGCGCCAGAGAGGGTTAAAGCGGGGTATCAAGGATCTTTGGTTGCGCGCTCTAGGGGTTGTGTCTTGTGTGTGTTTTGTTTGGTTGAGCTGCTTTCTATAGTGTGTGTTTGTGTGTCTGTCGCTGGACTTCATCATCAAAACTCGTGTGTGTGGCTGTGTGTGTGTGTGTGTGTATGTGTGGCTGTGTGTGTACACTCACTACGCTCTCCTCCTGAATACACCCTGAGGGTCAACACCTGTTGTGTACTGTGTGTGTGTGTGTGTGTGTGTGTGTGTGGATGGGTAAGTGTTGTCTTTCCCTGTAGAGAATAGATAGTGTTGGTGAAGTTATCTTTGTCCTCCTTTTGGCCAATTTCTTTGCAAGCATGTTAATTTTTGATGAAGCAATCACACGTGTTTCTCTGGTGATGAAGGATGCTCCTCTTCCTCAGTGGCTAACGATCCAGAGAGGTGTCATAACATGGAAAAAAAGTGCTGTTAAACTGCAGTGGTGTTAAAACTGCTGACGTTTCGTGGGGTGTTCACAGAAAACACAAACACACACTCACACACACACACACTCTCACTCACTCACACACACACACACACACACACACACACACACACACACACACACACACACACACACACACTCTCACTCACACACACACACACACACACAAACACACACACACACACGTCTCCTAAGGTGCACACACACACACGAGCAGTCCCAGACTGTTGTATTGTCTGTGTGTGTGTATTGTGAGCATATGTGTGCGTTTGTGGTGTTACTGTGCTTACATATTATATGTATCTATAACATATGAATCCTTCTCCTGCACCCTCCTGCAGTGTTTCTGTGTTAGTGTAACTCTGAGGTGTGTGTGTGTGCACGTGTGTGTGTATGTGTGTGTGTGTGTGTGTGTGTGGGCGTGCGTGCATGTGTGTGTGTGTGTGTATCTGAGCTCCGTCTCGAAGGAATCACCCATTAGCATGCATTTGCCCTACTTCCCTTACTCTTATGAGTCAGAGTACTGCATCACGCCTCTGTGTGTGTGTGTGTGTTAGAGTGAGAGAAAAAGAAGAAGTCTGTGTGTGTGTGTGTGTGTGTGTGTGTGTCTGTGTGTTGTGTCTGTCTGTGTGTGTGTGTTACTTCCCAGACAGAGTAAAGGAGAGGAGAGCATGAATGAGTATTTCTGTTCACCGTAGAATATGGGTCAGTAGTGTGTGAAGACCAGTTTCTGTGTGTGTGTGTGTGTGTGTGTGTGTGTGTGTGTGTGTGTGTGTGTTTTAAATCACTGCTCTCTGTCTCCTGCTAGCTGAGAGTGTTAGCCCTATGGCTTCCTTTAGCATATCACAGTGGTGTGATTCTGCACATAATCCATGCTTAGCTTCCTTAAGTATGGCCAAATCTCACCAGCCTTTATTAATTAATATCCCCCTTTTATATATAAGCGATTTTGTGTGTGTGTGTGTCCTGCAGAGAAAGATGCGGGAGGCCTTTAAGAGGCTTGGGACTTCTAATGCTCTCACACCTCTCATCTCTTCAGCATTGGTTGTTATTTCATGTTATTTCAGAGGTTACCCATATTACTGCATCCTATAAACCAAGACCATAATCGCTCACCCAATCACCCACCATCTCTCTCTCTCTCTCTCTCTCTCTCTCTCTGTGTGTGTGTGTGTGTGTGTGTGTGTGTGCAGACTGTTTCCATCCTAGATTGTTGCCTGATTGGATGCAATAATGTGTATGCCCTCTGAGGTCCAGAGAGAGAGAGAGAGAGAGAGGATTAGGCTGAGTGACTCGGCACGTTTCCAACACAACAACCCTACAGCTGTTACACTGAGGGAGCGAGGGGAGGGCTCATCTTTCTCTGTGTGTGTGTGTGTGTGTGGAGCCTGGTACACCCCCTCCCTCTCTCTCTCTCCCTCTCCCTCTCCCTCCCTCTCCCTCCCTTTCTCCTCCCTCTTTCTCTGGCATGCGACTATTCAGAGGCTTCAGACAAACTCACACAGAGAGAGACAGAGAGAGCATAGCTCGGTCAGTTGGTCAGTCAGGCGGTCAGTGTCCCTCCTTCTTCCTCAGTCTATTCTCCTCTTCTTCACCAATGCTGCGACGGACGTGGACAGAGTTATTCTGGATGATGGACCATATGGATTCTGGATTTTGTGTGTGTGTTGCCCTTACGCACAGATCGGTCTGCGTGTGTGTGTGAGTGTGTGAAGTGGCATCAGTGAGGCGACTGATTGGTGCTCTCTGCTGACCTGAGCCTGGACATAAGAGTGATTTCCTTCCAGTGTTTGGGTCAAGACTGCAGCGTGGACACGGCTGGACATAAGAGTGATCTCCTTCCAGTGTTTGGGTCAAGACTGCAGCGTGGACACGGCTGTTTATGGTCGTCCACCGCATCAGATCTGGACTAGAGTAGTTCAGGAGACAAGTCTGTGTTTTGTTAGTCTCCTCAGAAGACTAGGACTGCAGGCATCCGTGGGGCTCTTGACGCTGGGGTCTACCTGCTGGACTAAGCCTCTCAGCCTTCGGTAGTCCACTGTGACCAGCGGACACCAGCGTCCACCAGCTGTGTGGAGAGGGGCAGGGTTTGGGACGTCCAGTGGAGCTGTGTGGAGAGGGGCAGGGTTTAGCTTCTGTGAGGACTGAGACGGCAGAGCTTGGGTTCTGTTGAGGAGACTGCCTGCGCTGTTGAGTTCTCTCAGCATGGCAACGCTTTGCATTGGAGTGTGTGTGTGTGTGTGTGTGCAGAATAATCTGAGTTTCTGTTAGGAGGGTGCGTGTACAGTGTGTGTGTGTGTGTGCGTTCATTCATTGAGGAATCTGTGTATGTGTGTGTGTGAGTGAGGACGATGGGGAGATAATGGAGTGAGAGAGAGAAAAGAGAGAGAGAATGTTGCTGCTGCCGCGTCCTGCTCGTAGTGAGTCCGAGCTCCATTAGTGCGTTGGCCCTTTAACCAGTCCACACTTACACAGCTGTTTAATAAGGGACACCGCCACCATGTCGTCCTGCTTTCGAGGCCAGGTAAGTGTGTGTGTGTGTGTGTGTGTGTGTGTGTGTGTGTCTTTGTGTGTGTCTTTGTTTGGAGGATGTGTAGGAAAAGGGAGCCCAACTGTCCAAATGTTTCACTTGTGTGTCCAAATATTTGTGTGTGTGTGTGTGTGTTGCTGTGGTGTTGGTGTTTGTTTTTAAATACATGGATAACAGGTCTAACTGTGTGTGTGTGTGTATGGGAGAGCCTGTCCAAATATTTCACCTGTGGGTTGTGTGTGTTGCTATGGTGAGTGAGTGTGTTTTACTTACCTATGTAGCAGATCTAACTTTGCGTGTGTGTGTGTGTGTGTGTGTGTGTGTAGGAGGAGCAGGCTGCCAAACTGAAAGCAGAGAAGATAAGAGTTGCCTTGGAGAAGATCAAGGAAGCCCAGGTCAAAAAGGTGAGTGTCATCTCACCTGAGTGTGACTGCGTTGGCGCATGTAAGCAGAGCCTGTGTGTGTGTGTGTGTCTGTGTGTGTGTGTGTTTGCACCTAACACACACTGACATGCCCCCACACACATGACAGCATTCATTATTTCACCCTCCTCTTAACCTGACCTGATCTCTGGCTGTCTACCAATGCTACTGGAACCCCAGGACTTCCTCTTCCTCATGCATAGTACCATAGATATCTCTCTAATGTACATTGTCACATACCATAGATATCGCTCTAATGCATACAAGTCGTACCACATCAATTTTACAATATTATATAGATATGCTATCAACGGCATAGCCAATTTTACAATATTATATAGATATGCTATCAACGGCATAGCCAATTTTACAATATTATATAGATATGCTGTCTACTTCATATCCAACTTTACTTAACGTAGAAGTGCTAAAAGTGCATACTGCTCTTGATTAATGGATACTGCATTTATGATATGCACTTTCTTTCATTCATCATAGTGCATACTGAAGTGCTAAAAGTGCATACTGCATTCATGATGCCTGTACTATGTCTAATGCTGCTGCTGCTGCAGAAAGACTGCAGAAGTAGGTCAATGCTGCAGCATGAATACGGCCCCCTCATGAAACTCACACTGGATACACACACACACACACACACACACACACACACACACACACACACACACACACACAGCTAGGGTTCATTGTCAGCAGATTTACAGGAGTCTGTGCTTCTGCATCAACCATAAAATTAGCCTCTGTGTGTGTGTGTGTGTGTGTGTGTGCTGGGGATTTTAAGTACACTTGCAAGGTGCATGTGTGTTGGATGAGCGACCAGCCAAAGTGCATGTGTGTGTGTGTGTGTGAGTGAGTGTGCATGTGAAAGTGTATATCCCATTATGTGGTTAACTGGAGAACTGAACACCAGTCAGGCAAACATCAGCCAAGTGCTTCTCCCTAGTGTGTCCTGTTTCACGTGTGTGTTCGACGTGTGTGTTACTGGGTCTGTGGAGCAGTGTGTGTCCTGGGTTATGTCCGAACGGCACATTTCAAACACCGTCGTCATAGACAACCCAGATGGAGACAAACAGTCAGCACAAACACCACCACACCGTGCGTGCGTGCATTCCAACTGCGTGGGTGTTTTTGTTTGTGGGTGTTTTTGTTTGTTCCCTCCTGCTTGTCTGTCTCTCTCTCTCTCTCTGTTTTTATAGAGATACAGTAGAGGATACAGCAGTGCGTGTGTGTGTGTGTGTGTTGTGTGTGTGTGTGTGTGTGTTGTGTGTGTGTGTGTGTTGTGTGTGTTGTGTGTGTGTGTGTGTTGTGTGTTGTGTGTTGTGTGTGTGTGTGTGTGTGTGTGTGTGTGTGTGTGCTCTTGGGTAAAAGGGTTTGCGGGGGGTCTGGAGTCGTCTCCCTGTTGACTGGCGTGACGGTGCAGAAGCTAAAAGAGGCGTCGCGTCGCATGTGCTCTGACCTCAATTACTCAAAAGAAACCGCTGGCACACATTCTATAATCTACAGGACGCATGAGGGCTCTGCACTGATGCACATTTACAGTGTGTGTGTGTGTGTGTGTGTGTGTGTGTGTGTGTGTGTGTGTTACTTTTTTACAAGTTAATTTGTGTGTGTGTGTCTAATGTCAATGTATAGTATGTGTGTATGTGTCTGTTACTTACATGCACGTTAATGTGTGTGTGTGTGTGTGTGTGTGTGTGTGTGTGTGTGTGTGTGTGTGTGTAATACCTTCATGTGAGCTCCATGTGCAGGTTTCTTGCATGTAAGAGTGTGTGAGTGTGTGTGTGCCTAATACTCTCATGTGAGCTCCCTGAGTCTTTCACTGTTGAGGTCTCGTGTGTGTGTGTGTGTGTGTGTGTGTGTGTGTGTGTGTGTGTGTGTGTGTGTGGTTTATCAGTGAAAGTATCTCAGTAGGGGACTATGATTATAGGTTTAATCCAGGTCTACCGTGAGCTGCTACACTCTCCTCTCCTCTCCTCTCCTCTCCTCTCCTCTCACCTCCTCTCACCTCCTCTCCTCTCCTCTCCTCTCACCTCCTCTCCTCTCCTCTCCTCTCCTCTCGTCCCTTCTTTTCTGATGTACTCTCCTCTTCTCTTCTCACTTCTTTCTCATCTTTAACTCGTCAGCTTTTTATCATTCTCAAAGTCACTCTGAAAGTGATCCCCAACAGTGTCGTTCTTCATGTGGTTATTGTTTATGTGTGGATGTCGCCATCCGTACGCTAGAACGCTATTGTGTTGCCGTTATCGCTCTTGATGTGAACGGCCCTTTAGACCTGTAGACTTCAGATCCGCTTAGACCTGTCACTTCCTCTTCCTGTCATTCTCTCTTCCTGTGGTGAGGATAAATCGTCCAGTCACGAGGGTGGACGTGCTCTCCACGCTAATCTGGCCACCCATCTGCCCATCTGGCCCTCTGGCTAAATCCATGGATCCAAACTTTCACTGTCGTTCGTCTCCATCTCTCTCTTACTTCTCTCTCTTTCTCTATCACTCTACCTGACTACTTTTATTTCTCTCTCTCTCTCGCTCCTAATTAAACTCAGCTCAATTAGATTCAAATAAGTTCAGTTCAAATTCCGAAGCTTTTCTGGCATGATTTTTAGAAGTAGTTATATGTAGTTAGTGCTGTCAGATGAGACTACTACTGACTGACTAACCCAGTACACCACTCACCCCTCTGTGCTGTCAATACAAAACAAAACAATTTTTGATACAAATCAAAAATATTGATTCATTCAGCATTAGTGTATAGTACGTTAGATAGACAAGCCATATAGATAACTGTGTAGATAGATGCTGTGGTCTATACAGGACTGCGTGTGATTTGTTCGGCATTAGTGTACAGTATGTTAGATAGGCACTCTGTATAGTGAACTGTATAGACAGATACACAGTTGGATGGAGATGTAGCTGGTTGGATTGAGAGGAAGAGATGAACACATAGGTAGCCTGAGACAGAACAGCACTGGACTATTTTATCATTTATTGCAGATTATTGCAGTTGATGTTATCCCAGGTTTTAACCCTTTTTTAATCTAGCCAGGGCAGGGGCCACCTCCTCTCCCCTTCCCCAGCACGTGGCTCCTCTGGGTGGGGATGAGAGGGTGGACATGGCCCTCCAGAGATGGGTCTTAGAGGAGGAATATCCCCCGGACTTCTGGGGATGTGTAGTGCAAGTAATTGAATATGGATTGGAATGTCTCTGGTTGTTTCCTTTGGATTGGATTTTGTGTGTGTGTGTGTGTGTGTGTGTGTGTGTGTGTGTGTGTGTGTGTGTGTGTGTGTGTGTGTGTGTGTGTGTGTGGTGTAAATGTAGGTCAGGCTGAGCTATTGAGTCTCTGGGACTGATTGGTGATTGTAGGCTCGTGCAAATCACGATTGGTGCAGCTGTTTGGGTGTGTGTGCGTGTGTGTGTGTGTGTGTGTTTATGTGAAGTAGCTTTTGGCCCAATGCACTTGCCGCCTGATGCCTGATGCTGCATTAACAGCTAGAGTGGCCGGCCGATTTGGGAAAAGATAAATATATGGGATAGTGGCGTGTGTGTGTGTGTTTGTGCATGCGCATGTTAATGCTGAAGTGGTTTGCATGTGACAGGATGAGACGAATGGCAGTCAATCACTTAGAGTGTCTGTCTCCTTCTCTGTTTTTTATATTGTCAGTATTTTTTTCTTTATTTCTTTCTCTTTCTCTCTTTCTCGCTCTCTCGCTCTCTCGCTCTCTCGCTCTGTGTGTGTTTTAGTCCTTCAGTCTGTCTGTCATTGTGTTTCCAGCTCCAGCAGTG